>NC_092151.1:86589038-86886538 GCF_045791955.1 Oncorhynchus clarkii lewisi | reverse complement strand
ACCACCACCACCACACCTAGTGCCACCACCACCTCCACCACACCTAGTCCACCACCACCACCACCACACCTAGTCCACCACCACCACACCTAGTCCACCACACCTAGTCCACCATCACCACCACACCTAGTCCACCACCACCACACCTAGTCCACCACCACCACCACCACACCTAGTCCACCACCACCACCACCACACCTAGTCCACCACCACCACCACCACCACACCTAGTGCCACCACCACACCTAGTCCACCACCACCTCCACCACACCTAGTGCCACCACCACACCTAGTCTACCACCACCACCACCACCACCACACCTAGTCCACCACCACCACCACACCTAGTCCACCACCACCACCACACCTAGTCCACCATCACCACCACCTCCACCACACCTAGTCCACCACCACCACACCTAGTCTACCATCACCACCACCACACCTAGTCCACCACCACCACCACACCTAGTCCACCATCACCACCACACCTAGTCCACCATCACCACCACACCTAGTTCACCACCACCAACACCACACCTAGTCCACCACCACCACACCTAGTCTACCATCACCACCACCACACCTAGTGCTACCACCACCACCACCACACCTAGTGCCACCACCACCACCACCACCACACCTAGTGCCACCACCACCACCACACCTAGTGCCACCACCACCACCACCACCACACCTAGTCCACCATCACCACCACACCTAGTTCACCACCACCAACACCACACCTAGTCCACCACCACCACACCTAGTCTACCACCACCACCACCACACCTAGTGCCACCACCACCACCACACCTAGTGCCACCACCACCACCACACCTAGTGCCACCACCACCACCACCACACCACCACCACCACCACCACACCTAGTGCCACCACCACCACCACACCTAGTGCCACCACCACCACCACCACACCTAGTCCACCACCACCACCACACCTAGTGCCACCACCACCACCACCACACCTAGTCCACTACCACCACCACCACACCTAGTCCATCACCACCACCACACCTAGTCCACCATCACCACCACCACCACCACACCTAGTCCATCACCACCACCACACCTAGTCCACCACCTCCACCACCACCACACCTTATCCACCACCACCACCTTATCCACCTTATCCACCACCATCCACCACCACCACACCTAGTCCACCACCACCGTTCCTGGTCCACCACCCCCGCCACCACCACCACACCTAGTCCACCACACCCTGTCCACCACACCTAGTCCACCACACCTAGTCCACCACACCTAGTCCACCACAACCACAACTTGTCCACCACCACGCCTAGTTCACCACCACCCCTCCACCACCACCACCACACCTAGTCCACCACCACCACACCTAGTCCACCACCACCACACCTAGTCCACCACCACCACACCTAGTCCACCACCACAACACATAGTCCACCACACCTGGTCCACCACCACCACACCTGGTCCACCACCACCACACCTGGTCCACCACCACCACACCTAATCCACCACCACACCTAGTCCACCACCGCCACACCTAGTCCACCACACCTGGTCCACCACCACACCTGGTCCACAACCACCACCACACCTAGTCCACCACCACCACCACACCTAGTCCACCACACCTAGTCCACCACCACACCTGGTCCACCACCACCACCACACCTAGTCCACCACCTCCTATTGACTCATCCTTCACCCTCTGTCTGTCTCCTGTTGACTCTTCCTTCAACTTCTGTCTATCTCTTTGTAGGAAGTTTAACACTCTGATCCAGGCCCAGGCCCGTGAACTGTCCCACCTGCGCCAGAGGATGCGTGAGGCCCGTGGGGTGTGCCACATCTTGATCCAGCACCTGGGTGACACCACCAAGGCCTTCGAGGAGCTGCTTCGTGCCAACGACATAGACTACTACATGGGCCAGAGCTTCAGAGAACAGCTGGCACAGAGCAGCGCCCTGGCACAGAGAGTCAGCACCAAGATCAGCGGACGTGAGTGGAGAGGAGAAAACACATGAAAAATGCATGATGGCACACAAATAGCATTTAATCGACACAAAAGGACACAATGGCACAATGCACATACGATTACAGCTACCTAATATTCTTTATTTATTTAATTTTTATTTTACCTTTGTTTAACCAGGTAGGCAAGTTGAGAACAAGTTCTCATTTACAATTGCGACCTGGCCAAGATAAAGCAAAGCAGTTCGACACATACAACACAGAGTTACACATGGAGTAAAACAAACATACAGTCAATAATACAGTAGAAAAATAAGTCTATATACGATGTGAGCAAAATGAGGTGAGATAAGGGAGGTAAAGGCAATAAAAAGGCCATGGTGGCAAAGTAAATACAATATAGCAATTAAAAACACTGGAATTGTAGATTTGCAGTAGGTGAATGTGCAAAGTAGAAATACTGGGGTGCAAGGGAGCAAAATAAATCAAATAAATACATTAAACGAGTATGAAGCGAGGGCCTGCCAACGAGAGCGTACAGGTCGCAATGGTGGGTAGTATATGGGGCTTTGGTGACAAAACGGATGGCACTGTGATAGACTGCATCCAATTTGTTGAGTAGGGTGTTGGAGGCTATTTTGTAAATGACATCGCCGAAGTTGAGGATCGGTAGGATGGTCAGTTTTACGAGGGTATGTTTGGCAGCATGAGTGAAGGATGCTTTGTTGCGAAATAGGAAGCCAATTCTAGATTTAAATTGGAGATGTTTGATGTGAGTCTGGAAGGAGAGTTTACAGTCTAAACAGACACCTAGGTATTTGTAGTTGTCCTTGGCTTTTCCAACTGCCTGTGTATATTTGTTCCTAACTTCCCTGAAAAGTTGCATATCACGGGGGCTATTCAATGCTAATGCAGTATGCCACAGGATGTTTTTGTGCTGGTCAAGGGCAGTCAGGTCTGGAGTGAACCAAGGGCTTATATCTGTTCCTGGTTCTACATTTTTTGAATGGAGCATGCTTATTTAAGATGGTGAGGAAGGCATTTTTAAAGAATAACCAGGCTTCCTCTACTGACGGGATGAGGTCAATGTCCTTCCAGGATACCCCGGCCAGGTCGATTAGAAAGGCCTGCTAGCTGAAGTGTTTCAGGGAGCGTTTGACAGTGATGAGTGGAGGTCGTTTGACTGCTGACCCATTACTGATACAGGCAATGAGGCAGTGATTGCTGAGATCTTGGTTGAAAACAGCAGAGGTGTATTTAGAGGGCAAGTTGGTTAGGATGATATCTATGAGGGTGCCCGTGTTTACGGCTTTGGGGTTGTATCTGGTAGGTTCATTGATATTTTGTGTGAGATTGAGAGCAACAAGCTTAGATTGTAGGATGGCCGTGGTGTTAAGCATGTCCCAGTTTAGGTCACCTAGCAGCACGATCTCTGAAGATAGATGGGGGGCAATCAGTTCACATATGGTTTCCAGAGCAGAGGGTGGTCTATAGCAAGTGGCAACGGTGAGAGACTTGTTTTTAGAGAGGGGGATTTTTAAAAGTATACTTTCAAATAGTTTGGGTACAAACCTGGATAGTAGGACAGAACTCTGCAGGTTATCTCTGCAGTAGATTGCAACACCGCCCCCTTTGGCCGTTCTATCTTGTCTGAAAATGTTGTAGTTAGGGATGGAAATGTCAGGGTTTTTGGTGGCCTTCCTAAGCCAGGATTCAAACACGGCTAGGACATCCGGGTTGGCAGAGTGTGCTAAAGCAGTGAATAAAACAAACTTAGGGAGGAGGCTTCTAATGTTAACATGCATGAAAACAAGGCTATTGCGGTTACAGAAGTCAACAAATAGAGCGCCTGGGGAATGGGAGTGGAGCTAGGCACTGCAGGGCCTGGATTCACCTCTACATCACCAGAGGAACAGAGGAGTAGGATAAGGGTATGGCTAAAAGCTATGAGAATTAGTCGTCTAGGATGTCCGGAACAGAGAGTAAAAGGAGCAGGTTTCTGGGGGCGATAAAATAGATTTAAGGTATAATGTACAGACAAAGGTATATTAGGATGTGAATTCAGTGGAGGTAAACCTAGGCATTGAGTGATGATGAGAGAGATATTGTCTCTAGAAACATCATTGAAACCACGTGATGTCATCGCATATGTGGGTGGTGGAACTGAAGGGTTGGATAAGGTATAATGTAGAGGCTCTACAGTGAAATAAGCCAATAAACACTAACCAGAACAGCAATGGACAAGGCATATTGACATTAAGGAGAGGCATGCTTAGTCAAGTGATCATAAGGGTCCAGTGAGTAGTGAGGTTGGTTGGGGTCACGGCGATTCAGACAGCTAGCCGGGCCATCGGTAGCAAGCTAGCATAGGACGGTGTTCTGTTTTTAGCCACCTCGTGCCTTTCCGTCGGTAGATTAGTGGGGTTCCGTGTGGTAGAGGGGACCAATCCAATTGTCTAAATAGTTATAGTTATAGTGGCCCAGGAAAACTGTCCGATAGACCTATTCAGCTAGCAGCCGATATGCTCAAGAGAGCTAACGAATAATGGGCCGCAGTTAGCAGATGGGCCAGTTGAAAAACTCCCTCGGGCAGATAACGCTGGTAGTCCAGTCGTGAAGGCACAGTGGGGCTCCGCATCGGCAGTAAAACGGGTCCGGATAGGTGATTGTAGCCCAGGAGTCGCTGATGGAACTCTTCAGCTGGCTAGCCATGGGATAATTGGGGTTTGCTCCTGGACCAAAATTAGCCAAATGTCAGCTAGCTAGCTGCAAGATCCAGGTGAAAATGTCCAGAGCTTGCGGTAGGAATCAGGGGATATGGAGAGAAAATTGGTCCGGTATGCTCTGGTCTGAGTCGCGTTGTACAAAACTGGCGCCTAGCTTTCCGAGCTAAAGGATAGCTGATGACCGCTAGCCGTGGTTAGCTGAATACTAACGTTAGCTAGTGAACTGGCTAGCTTCTGTTGTGGATTTCAGATTTGAGGTGAATAATACTTTAAAAAGAAACAAATTCACACCACATTTGGTGAGGTGGGTTGCAGGAGAGTGTTGTGAAGTTGAGTTTTTAGAAAAAAAAAGGACATCTGAATGCTACGCCATCTTGGAAAAATGTAAAATATACTCAATCTTCAACATGTTCTAACTTTACAGCACAGACATTTGCGAACAGAATTTCTCACTTATGTCCAACAAGATAAGCATGAGTGTGTGTGACCTTGTATGTGTGATGGACCTGTGTGTTTACTGACCACATAGATGTAATGTCTCTCTCCTCTCTCATCCCCTCTCTTCAGGAGACCATCCCAAGATTCCCGACGACAAGACTGGCACAGAGCTGCTCGCCATACGGTACGTCTGCCAGTTTGTGTGTGTGTGCATGTGTGTGTGTTTGCAACAGTATGGCATCAATGCAACAGCATTAAATCATTTGGCAGTTGGAAAATATTGATTGTTGTTTGGGGGCCTGTGTCCTCCAGGGGGGTTATACAGTGTTTTTGTTTGTCACTCGATCAGTGATCCACACAGACGATCAATCAGTCTGATTAACTCACTGGCAGGACCAGCACGTTAGACAGGTGGCAGTGACGATCAACAGAGATGGAGATCGATCAGTTGCTCATGTCTCTAACGACGTAGGATCCCAATCCAATTAACCACTGTGGCTGTCATTGTAGGAGTGAGAGGCAGATCTCTCCATCTCCTTCATTTCCCTCACTGTGTCTATCCACCATATTTCTTTGCTTCTCATTTTTTTGCTCACCCTCTTTAATCCTTTACCCCCTCATGCTGGTGGACATGTTTAACGTGGCTGGTTTTTATAGCGTTAGCCACATTAGCGTTAATGCTAACACGTTGAGTCAGGGCCATGCTGTATGATGTCACCAGTGCTAACCAGCCCCATGGGGACAGTGATTGATGAGGAGCGTTGTGATTGGATGAACCCACTGCCCTCTCCCTGCCTCGCTATGATTGCCATGGCAACAGCCTCAGATCGCCACGGGAGATTTGATAAGGCGCCCTCTTTATCTCCTTCCCATCATGCCTCTCTCTCTGTGTGTGTGTGTGTGTGTGTGTGTGTGTGTGTGTGTGTGTGTGTGTGTGTGTGTGTGTGTGTGTGTGTGTGTGTGTGTGTGTGTGTGTGTGTGTGTGTGTGTGTGTGTGTGTGTGTGTGTGTGTGTGTGTGTGTGTGTGTGTGTGTGTGAGTGAGAGGATTAGCCAGTTGACCAGGTCGCAGGGGTCTGGGCACGAGGTCAGTTGTCTGTGAAGATTCACGCTGTCCTCTGTTTGGGTTCAGACTCAGAGAAAGTGTGTGTGTGCACGAGAGAGGGAGAGAGAACCCCCCCCCCACACACACACACACAATGAACAGAACCTGACAGACATTGTATTCCTGTGTCGGCTTGCATGGTCCTCTGGGGAACTGTATCTCTGAGCTGTGACATAGTCCTCATCAAGTAGGATGGTGAATAACCACTGTCCTGGATTATGGGGTCATATGTGCTGTGCAGCCAGTGGCCTGGTCAGGCTGTCACCTGGAAGGCCCTGGTATCTGGGGACATCTGATTACATAGAGTTAGAGGGGCAGCCAGTTAGAGGGTCAACCTGTTAGAGGGTCAACCAGTTAGAGGGTCAACCTGTTAGAGGGTCAACCAGTTAGAGGGTCAACCTGTTAGAGGGTCAACCAGTTAGAGGGTCAACCTGTTAGAGGGTCAACCAGTTAGAGGGTCAACCAGTTAGAGGGTCAACCTGTTAGAGGGTCAGCCTGTTAGAGGGGCAGCCTGTTAGAGAGGCAGCCTGTTAGAGGGTCAACCAGTTAGAGGGTCAACCTGTTAGAGGGTCAACCAGTTAGAGGGTCAACCAGTTAGAGGGTCAACCAGTTAGAGAGGCAGCCTGTTAGAGGAGCAGCCTGTTAGAGGAGCAGCCTGTTAGAGGGTCAACCTGTTAGAGGAGCAGCCTGTTAGAGGAGCAGCCTGTTAGAGGAGCAGCCTGTTATAGGGGCAGCCTGTTAGAGGGTCAGCCTGTTAGAGGAGCAGCCTGTTAGAGGAGCAGCCTGTTAGAGGGGCAGCCTGTTAGAGGGGCAGCCTGTTAGAGGGGCAGCCTGTTATAGGGGCAGCCTGTTAGAGAGGCGGGATGTTATAGGGGCAGCCTGTTTGAGGGGCAGCCTGTTATAGGGGCAGCCTGTTATAGGGGCAGCCTGTTATAGGGGCAGCCTGTTAGAGGGGCAGCCTGTTATAGGGGCAGCCTGTTATAGGGGCAGCCTGTTATAGGGGCAGCCTGTTAGAGGGGCAGCCTGTTAGAGGGGCAGCCTGTTATAGGGGCAGCCTGTTAGAGGGGCAGCCTGTTAGAGGGGCAGCCTGTTAGAGAGGCAGGATGTTATAGGGGCAGGATGTTAGAGGGGCAGCCTGTTAGAGGGGCAGCCTGTTAGAGGAGCAGCCTGTTAGAGGAGCAGCCTGTTAGAGGAGCAGCCTGTTATAGGGGCAGCCTGTTAGAGGGTCAGCCTGTTAGAGGAGCAGCCTGTTAGAGGAGCAGCCTGTTAGAGGGGCAGCCTGTTAGAGGGGCAGCCTGTTAGAGGGGCAGCCTGTTAGAGGGGCAGCCTGTTATAGGGGCAGCCTGTTAGAGAGGCGGGATGTTATAGGGGCAGCCTGTTTGAGGGGCAGCCTGTTATAGGGGCAGCCTGTTATAGGGGCAGCCTGTTATAGGGGCAGCCTGTTAGAGGGGCAGCCTGTTATAGGGGCAGCCTGTTATAGGGGCAGCCTGTTATAGGGGCAGCCTGTTAGAGGGGCAGCCTGTTAGAGGGGCAGCCTGTTATAGGGGCAGCCTGTTAGAGGGGCAGCCTGTTAGAGGGGCAGCCTGTTAGAGAGGCAGGATGTTATAGGGGCAGGATGTTAGAGGGGCAGCCTGTTAGAGGGGCAGCCTGTTAGAGGAGCAGCCTGTTAGAGGAGCAGCCTGTTAGAGGAGCAGCCTGTTATAGGGGCAGCCTGTTAGAGGGTCAGCCTGTTAGAGGAGCAGCCTGTTAGAGGAGCAGCCTGTTAGAGGGGCAGCCTGTTAGAGGGGCAGCCTGTTAGAGGGGCAGCCTGTTAGAGGGGCAGCCTGTTATAGGGGCAGCCTGTTAGAGAGGCGGGATGTTATAGGGGCAGCCTGTTTGAGGGGCAGCCTGTTATAGGGGCAGCCTGTTATAGGGGCAGCCTGTTATAGGGGCAGCCTGTTAGAGGGGCAGCCTGTTATAGGGGCAGCCTGTTATAGGGGCAGCCTGTTATAGGGGCAGCCTGTTAGAGGGGCAGCCTGTTAGAGGGGCAGCCTGTTATAGGGGCAGCCTGTTAGAGGGGCAGCCTGTTAGAGGGGCAGCCTGTTAGAGAGGCAGGATGTTATAGGGGCAGGATGTTAGAGGGGCAGCCTGTTAGAGGGGCAGCCTGTTAGAGAGGCAGGATGTTATAGGGGCAGCCTGTTATAGGGCAGATCCATTGTCTTGGGTGGTGGACCAAACAGAGGATCCGCTTCGGGAAAGTCCTATTCCTGGTCATAATGTTGGTAAGTTGACGTTGCTCTTATATCCAATAGTTCTTCCCGGCTGTATGTAATAAGACTTCAGATTTCCTGGGGTAACAATGTAAGAAATAATACATAAAACACCAAAATACTGCATCGTTTCCTAAGAACGCGAAGCGAGGCGACCATCTCTGTCGGCGCCATGGTTTTATGTTATTTCATGTTATGACAGATTGCTCCCAGGCCCCTACACAGACCACAGCATCTGAGTCAGCATAGAAAGCAACCTCTTGTGCCATGCTAGGGTGTTGGGGCGATATACACTAAGCACACGGTAGCTGTAACTGTGACCCAGATTTCTTTTCTTTTCTTCTTCTCTCATTTGAAGCAAAAATGTGGATATTGTGATTTGGAGGACACTTTCCCCTAGAGTTGTTGTTTCCTTACAGGGTTAAGAGCAGGGACAGGCATTGCATTGTGGGTAGTTAGAGGTGCCTCTCCCTCTCTCATGAAAGAGAGAGATAGATAGAGCTGCAGTGTGCTCCACAGCTGGCCAACCAGATACGGAGGACTTAAATGTGTTTTAGTGCCAGTTGACTCATTTAGGATGAGCCTGTAATTGAGTGAGAAAAAAGAGGGGATTTGTATTGGTTTGATTCCCTTGTGCGTGTGTGTGCGTGAGAGTATTAGAGTGTGGGTTGGTTCTTCTATCTTTGTGGGGACCTAAAATTCTCCCTCGTGGGGACATGTCCCACATCCCCATGAGGACAAAGGCTATTATAAGCTTAGGGGTTAGGTTAGAATTCGAGTTACGGTAAGGGTAGGGATTAGTGGTTAGGGTTATGGGTTAAGGTTAGGGTTAGGGTTAGGGTTATGGGTTAAGGTTAGGGTTAAGGTTAAGGTTAGATTTAGGGTTAAGGTTTAGGGTTAGAGAAAATTGGACTTTGATTGGAAATCAATTTTTAGGTCCCCACTAGGATAGAAGAACAAAACGTGTGTGTGATGTAACATGGCTCAGGCTCTGGCTGCAGTGCTGGATTCAGAGCAAGGTGTTGACATGGGCACTAATCAGGTTAAGTTATTAAGACCTCATGGTACAGTGAACTGGGTCAGGAGCAGTTCAAGCTACAGAGAGATAGAGAGAGAGACAGGGAGAGAGAGAGGCGGGTGGGAGAGAGAGAGAGGCGGGTGGGAGAGAGAGAGAGGCGGGGGGAGAGAGAGAGGCGGGGGGAGAAAAAGAGGCGGGGGAGAGAGAGAGAGAGGCGGGGGGGAGAGAGAGAGGCGGGGGGGAGAGAGAGAGGCGGGGGGGAGAGAGAGAGGCGGGGGGAGAGAGAGAGGCGGGGGGAGAGAGAGAGAGGCGGGGGGAGAGAGAGAGGCGGGGGGAGAGAGAGAGGCGGGGGGAGAGAGAGAGAGGCAGGCGGAGAGAGAGAGCCTCTCGGGGGGAGAGAGAGAGAGGCAGGGGGAGAGAGAAAGGCGGGGGGAGAGAGAGAGGCGGGGGAGAGAGAGAGGCGGGGGGAGAGAGAGAGAGGCGGGTGGGAGAGAGAGAGAGAGAGAGAGAGAGAGAGGCGGGTGGGAGAGAGAGGCGGGTGGGAGAGAGAGAGGCGGGGAGGAGAGAGAGAGGCGGGTGGGAGAGAGAGAGAGAGAGGCGGGTGGGTGGAAGAGAGAGAGGCGGGGAGGAGAGGGAGAGAGGTCGGGGGGAGAGAGAGAGGTCGGCGGGGGGAGAGAGAGAGGTGGGTGGGAGAGAGAGAGAGAGGCGGGGGGAGAGAGAGAGAGGCGGGGGGAGAGAGAGAGAGGCGGGGGGAGAGAGAGAGAGGAGAGAGAGAGAGGCAGGGGGAGAGAGAGAGAGAGAGAGGTGGGTGGAAGAGAGAGAGAGAGGTGGGTGGAAGAGAGAGAGGCGTGGGGAGAGAGAGAGCCGGGGGGAGAGAGAGAGAGGTGGGGGGAGAGAGAGAGGCGGGGAGGAGAGAGAGAGAGGCGGGGGGAGAGAGAGAGGCGGGGAGGAGAGAGAGAGAGAGGCGGGGGGAGAGAGAGAGAGGCGGGGGGAGAGTGAGAGGCGGGGGGAGAGTGAGAGGCGGGGAGGAGAGAGAGAGAGAGGCGGTGAGGAGAGAGAGAGACAGGGGCAGAGAGAGCGAGAGAGAGACCGAGAGAGGCAGGGGGAGAGAGAGCCGGGGGAGAGAGTTGGAGATAGAGACAGAGAAAGTGAGAGCGAGAGAGTGAATCAGAGAGCGGGAGCAAGAGAAGAGCAAAGCCTGGTATAGAGCACCATCCAGCTCAGTCTCAGTATTCTGTAAAACTACAGGAGTGTTACGGAGAATCAGGGCTCTGACATGTACAATGGTGGTTTCTCTGAACACTTGGATTTTTTCAAAGGGGATGCATTGACTACAGTACCTGGAATTCTACTTTCTACTTTTTACTTTTTTGTGGATTTTAGAGACATTTTGTGTTCCTTTTTTGACGTGCGCTATCTCTTCAAAAATCCTGTTAGTTGAAAGAAAATGTAACAAGAATAGTTTTTTTGAGAAACAGATTCACATTCCAGGACCTACAGACAGAGTGGGAAACAGATTCACATTCCAGGACCTACAGACAGAGTGGGAAACAGATTCACATTCCAGGACCTACAGACAGAGTGGGAAACAGATTCACATTCCAGGACCTACAGACAGAGTGGGAAACAGATTCACATTCCAGGACCTACAGACAGAGTGGGAAACAGATTCACATTCCAGGACCTACAGACAGAGTGGGAAACAGATTCACATTCCAGGACCTACAGACAGAGTGGTTGACAGAACCTTCAGCAAAGGGACGAATGGGGCCAGGTGTTTGAGCTGCAGTTTGAGTTATAAAACACACAGAAGGCTGACTAGGGTTATCTGACTCTTTATGTTTGACCATTCAGCCTCTCAGTCACAGAGCTTCTCTCTCCTCTGACTGGAGTGGGTTCCTAGTGCAGACCCTAGGCCGGGATACACCCGTTCTGATCTCTCCTTCCCTGGGAGAGAAACACCACTCTCTCCGGTCGCTCCGTGTTGTGTTTGGCTGCTGGTGGGAGAAAAGAGTGAAGAAACAGAAGGATCGGAAGCTCCCTCTTCCTTCCCGAGGTCCATCAAAAGGTTTTGGAAGCTTGGATTTGAAAACAGAGGAGTGAAGGAGGGAACTATTTGAGACACAGACAGGAAGAGAGAGACAGACAGGAAGAGAGAGACAGACAGGAATAGAGAGAGCCAGACAGGAAGAGAGACACAGACAGGAAGAGAGAAGGTGCTAATACTCTCCTCAGGCAGTGTGAGACTGAGTCACAGCGCAGTGAATAACTCTCCTCCTGCTGCACCAGTCCACCAGCAAACAGTAACACTACCAGCGGTTCTTTACAGCAGAGACAGAGGAAATGCATTGGAAAGACCACTTGGTTAAAGAGAAGGGAAACGCCACCTGAGCTAAATTACTGCACAGCAGATTTGGGATTTCTGTGACCTTGTTGGGCTTGTCTGTACTGGACCAAACTGGCCTGGGTCAGAATCTGCTTAGGAGACTGCGCTAGTCACAGTCACAGCGGCTGCTGTGGATACAGTGAGCACGTCTCTGTCTCTGAGTCTAATCTGGGGATTTACATTGCTTTTCACCTGATTGCTCATGACCAGTCCTCCCTACCTCCATCATGCTTTCTGGCACATTCCCCTTCCCATGACCTACCTACCACTCCGGGGATCACGACCTCATCATTAAGCGAATGAGCACTGCCTGGTTACCATAGAGACCTAGTTGAGAGGCGTTGCCACGGCGACGACCCCCCACAACGAGGACGAGGACAACAACTGTCTCCCTGGTGTGAAGGAGGAGGAGCAGGAGGAACGGGAGCAGCAGAAAGGCCAGGATGGCTGCTCTCTAGCCCAGGGAGGAGGGCCTTCGGTGGGGAAGGCTGGCCAGGCGAGCAGTGGGCCCAGGCCAATGGCTCCCCTGTGGAAGGCCATGCTGTCTAAAAGCAGCCCTCTGTACAGAGACTCTCTGTTCTCCTTCTCTCTGTGGGAGAGCCGGGCCCAGGAGAGAGAACTGGCCCTGTATAGAAAAAACACTGACAGAGAGAGAAAGGCCCTGCACAGGCAGATGGAAAAGTATGACATAGTTATTTTTCTAGTAACATGAGAGTGATACTAATCAGAGTGATACTAATCAGAGTGATACTAATCAGAGTGATACTAATCAGAGTGATAGTGATCAGAGTGATACTAATCAGAGTGATACTAATCAGAGTGATACTAATCAGAGTGATAGTAATCAGTGATAGTAATCAGTGATAGTAATCAGAGTGATAGTAATCAGAGTGATACTAATCAGATCGATACTAATCAGAGTGATACTAATCAGATCGATACTAATCAGATCGATACTAATCAGAGTGATACTAATCAGAGTGATAGTAATCAGAGTGATAGTAATCAGAGTGATACTAATCAGAGTGATACTAATCAGAGTGATAGTAATCAGAGTGATACTAATCAGAGTGATACTAATCAGAGTGATACTAATCAGAGTGATACTAATCAGAGTGATACTAATCAGAGTGATAGTAATCAGAGTGATACTAATCAGAGTGATAGTAATCAGAGTGATACTAATCAGAGTGATACTAATCATAGTGATACTAATCAGAGTGATAGTAATCAGAGTGATACTAATCAGAGTAATACTAATCAGAGTGATAGTAATCAGAGTGATACTAATCAGAGTGATACTAATCAGAGTGATAGTAATCAGAGTGATACTAATCAGAGTGATAGTGATCAGAGTGATACTAATCAGAGTGATACTAATCAGAGTGATAGTGATCAGAGTGATAGTAATCAGAGTGATAGTAATCAGAGTGATACTAATCAGAGTGATACTAATCAGAGTGATAGTAATCAGACTGATAATAATCAGAGTGATAGTAATCAGAGTGATAGTAATCAGAGTGATAGTATTCAGAGTGATACTAATCAGAGTGATACTAATCAGAGTGATAGTAATCAGTGATAGTAATCAGTGATAGTAATCAGAGTGATAGTAATCAGAGTGATACTAATCAGTTCGATACTAATCAGAGTGATACTAATCAGATCGATACTAATCAGAGTGATACTAATCAGAGTGATACTAATCAGAGTGATAGTAATCAGAGTGATACTAATCAGAGTGATACTAATCAGAGTGATACTAATCAGAGTGATAGTAATCAGAGTGATACTAATCAGAGTGATACTAATCAGAGTGATAGTAATCAGAGTGATACTAACTAGAGTGATAGTAATCAGAGTGATAGTAATCAGAGTGATAGTAATCAGAGTGATACTAATCAGAGTGATAGTAATCAGTGATAGTAATCAGAGTGATACTAATCAGAGTGATAGTAATCAGAGTGATACTAATCAGAGTGATAGTAATCAGAGTGATACTAATCAGAGTGATACTAATCAGAGTGATAGTAATCAGTGATACTAATCAGAGTGATACTAATCAGAGTGATAGTAATCAGAGTGATAGTAATCAGAGTGATAGTAATCAGAGTGATACTAATCAGAGTGATACTAATCAGAGTGATACTAATCAGAGTGATACTAATCAGAGTGATAGTAATCAGAGTGATAGTAATCAGAGTGATAGTAATCGGAGTGATACTAATCGGAGTGATACTAATCAGAGTGATAGTAATCAGAGTGATAGTAATCAGAGTGATACTAATCAGAGTGATACTAATCAGAGTGATACTAATCAGAGTGATAGTAATCAGAGTGATACTAATCAGAGTGATACTAATCAGAGTGATACTAATCAGAGTGATACCAGTCAGAGTGATACTAATCAGAGTGATACTAATCAGAGTGATAGTAATCCGAGTGATACTAATCAGAGTGATAGTAATCAGAGTGATAGTAATCAGAGTGATACTAATCAGAGTGATACTAATCAGAGTGATACTAATCAGAGTGATACTAATCAGAGTGATAGTAATCAGAGTGATACTAATCAGAGTGATACTAATCAGAGTGATACTAATCAGAGTGATACCAGTCAGAGTGATACTAATCAGAGTGATAGTAATCAGAGTGATAGTAATCAGAGTGATACTAATCAGAGTGATAGTAATCAGAGTGATAGTAATCAGAGTGATACTAATCAGATCGATACTAATCAGAGTGATACTAATCAGAGTGATAGTAATCAGAGTGATACTAATCAGAGTGATAGTAATCCGAGTGATACTAATCAGATCGATACTAATCAGAGTGATAGTAATCAGAGTGATACTAATCAGAGTGATACTAATCAGAGTGATAGTAATCAGAGTGATACTAATCAGAGTGATACTAATCAGAGTGATACTATTCAGAGTGATGGTAATCAGAGTGATAGTAATCAGAGTGATAGTAATCAGAGTGATACTAATCAGATCGATACCAATCAGAGTGATAGTAATCAGAGTGATACTAATCAGAGTGATACTAATCAGAGTGATAGTAATCAGAGTGATAGTAATCAGAGTGATAGTATTCAGAGTGATACTAATCAGAGTGATACTAATCAGAGTGATACTAATCAGAGTGATACTAATCAGAGTGATACTAATCAAAGTGATAGTAATCAGAGTGATAGTAATCAGAGTGATACTAATCAGAGTGATACTAATCAGAGTGATAGTAATCAGAGTGATACTAATCAGAGTGATAGTAATCAGAGTGATAGTAATCAGAGTGATACTAACCAGAGTGATACTAATCAGAGTGATACTAATCAGAGTGATACTAATCAGAGTGATACTAATCAGAGTGATAGTAATCAGAGTGATACTAATCAGAGTGATACTAATCAGAGTGATACTAATCAGAGTGATACTAATCAGAGTGATAGTAATCAGAGTGATACTAATCAGATCGATACTAATCAGAGTGATACTAATCAGAGTGATAGTAATCAGAGTGATACTAATCAGAGTGATAGTAATCAGAGTGATACTAATCAGATCGATACTAATCAGAGTGATAGTAATCAGAGTGATACTAATCAGAGTGATACTAATCAGAGTGATATTAATCAGAGTGATAGTATTCAGAGTGATACTAATCAGAGTGATACTAATCAGAGTGATAGTAATCAGAGTGATACTAATCAGAGTGATACTAATCAGAGTGATACTAATCAGAGTGATAGTAATCAGAGTGATAGTAATCAGAGTGATACTAATCAGAGTGATACTAATCAGAGTGATAGTAATCAGAGTGATAGTAATCAGAGTGATAGTAATCAGAGTGATACTAATCAGAGTGATAGTAATCAGAGTGATAGTAATCAGAGTGATAGTAATCAGAGTGATAGTAATCAGAGTGATAGTATTCAGAGTGATACTAATCAGAGTGATACTAATCAGAGTGATAGTAATCAGAGTGATACTAATCAGAGTGATAGTAATCAGAGTGATACTAATCAGAGCGATACTAATCAGAGTGATACTAATCAGAGTGATAGTAATCAGAGTGATACTAATCAGAGTGATAGTAATCAGAGTGATACTAATCAGAGCGATACTAATCAGAGTGATACTAATCAGAGTGATAGTAATCAGAGTGATAGTAATCAGAGTGATACTAATCAGAGTGATAGTAATCAGAGTGATACTAATCAGAGTGATACTAATCAGAGTGATAGTAATCAGAGTGATAGTAATCAGAGTGATACTAATCAGAGTGATAGTATTCAGAGTGATACTAATCAGAGTGATACTAATCAGAGTGATACTAATCAGAGTGATAGTAATCAGAGTGATAGTAATCAGAGTGATAGTAATCAGAGTGATAGTAATCAGAGTGATACTAATCAGAGTGATACTAATCAGAGTGATACTAATCAGAGTGATAGTAATCAGAGTGATACTAATCAGAGTGATAGTAATCAGAGTGATAGTAATCTCTAACTGTGTATTACTATACATTATTAAGTCCTTCAGAAGAGAAGAAGAGACGTGTGTGTGTGTGTGTGTGTGTGTGTGTGTGTGTGTGTGTGTGTGTGTGTGTGTGTGTGTGTGTGTGTTTGTGTGGAGGGATCAGGTTTAGATTGGTGAGTCAACCTTCAATGAATTAATTCAGCTGAGGGGGAACAGGATGTGTGTGTGTGCGTGTTTATCACATTCTGCTTGTTACGATTACATGTATGCATCCAAACTTACCGTATATGATCTTGAGTAAGGTGCCAGTGGTCACCTACTGTCTGTGTGTCTGTGTTGATCCCTTTTTGTGTGTCTGTGTTGATCCCTTTTTGTGTGTCTGTGTTGATCCCTGCCTGTCTGTGTCTGTGTTGATCCCTGCCTGTCTGTGTCTCTGTGTCTGTGTTAATCCCTGTCTGTCTCTGTGTTGATCCCTGCCTGTCTGTGTCTGTGTTGATCCCTGTCTGTCTGTGTGTCTGTGTTGATCCCTGCCTGTCTGTGTTTCTGTGTCTGTGTTGATCCCTGCCTGTCTGTGTCTCTGTGTCTGTGTTGATCCCTGCCTGTCTCTGTGTGTCTGTGTTGATCCCTGTCTGTCTGTGTGTCTGTGTTGATCCCTGCCTGTCTGTGTCTCTGTGTCTGTGTTGATCCCTGCCTGTCTGTGTCTCTGTGTCTGTGTTGATCCCTGCCTGTCTGTGTTTCTGTGTTGATCCCTGTCTGTCTGTGTCTCTGTGTCTGTGTTGATCCCTTCCTGTCTGTGTCTCTGTGTCTGTGTTGATCCCTGCCTGTCTCTGTGTCTGTGTTGATCCCTGTCTGTCTGTGTGTCTGTGTTGATCCCTGCCTGTCTCTGTGTCTGTGTTGATCCCTGCCTGTCTGTGTTTCTGTGTCTGTGTTGATCCCTGCCTGTCTGTGTCTCTGTGTCTGTGTTGATCCCTGCCTGTCTCTGTGTGTCTGTGTTGATCCCTGTCTGTGTGTGTGTCTGTGTTGATCCCTGCCTGTCTGTGTCTCTGTGTCTGTGTTGATCCCTGCCTGTCTGTGTTTCTGTGTTGATCCCTGTCTGTCTGTGTGTCTGTGTTGATCCCTGTCTGTCTGTGTTTCTGTGTTGATCCCTGTCTGTGTCTCTGTGTCTGTGTTGATCCCTGCCTGTCTCTGTGTCTGTGTTGATCCCTGCCTGTCTGTGTTTCTGTGTATGTGTTGATCCATGCCTGTCTGTGTTTCTGTGTCTGTGTTGATCCCTGCCTGTCTGTGTCTCTGTGTCTGTGTTGATCCCTGCCTGTCGGTGTCTCTGTGTCTGTGTTAATCCCTGTCTGTCTCTGTGTTGATCCCTGCCTGTCTGTGTCTGTGTTGATCCCTGTCTGTCTGTGTCTCTGTGTCTGTGTTGATCCCTTCCTGTCTGTGTCTCTGTGTCTGTGTTGATCCCTGCCTGTCTCTGTGTCTCTGTGTTGATCCCTGCCTGTCTGTGTCTGTGTTGATCCCTGTCTGTCTGTGTGTCTGTGTTGATCCCTGCCTGTCTGTGTTTCTGTGTCTGTGTTGATCCCTGCCTGTCTGTGTCTCTGTGTCTGTGTTGATCCCTGCCTGTCTCTGTGTGTCTGTGTTGATCCCTGTCTGTCTGTGTGTCTGTGTTGATCCCTGCCTGTCTGTGTCTCTGTGTCTGTGTTGATCCCTGCCTGTCTGTGTCTCTGTGTCTGTGTTGATCCCTGCCTGTCTGTGTTTCTGTGTTGATCCCTGTCTGTCTGTGTCTCTGTGTCTGTGTTGATCCCTTCCTGTCTGTGTCTCTGTGTCTGTGTTGATCCCTGCCTGTCTCTGTGTCTGTGTTGATCCCTGTCTGTCTGTGTGTCTGTGTTGATCCCTGCCTGTCTCTGTGTCTGTGTTGATCCCTGCCTGTCTGTGTTTCTGTGTCTGTGTTGATCCCTGCCTGTCTGTGTCTCTGTGTCTGTGTTGATCCCTGCCTGTCTCTGTGTGTCTGTGTTGATCCCTGTCTGTGTGTGTGTCTGTGTTGATCCCTGCCTGTCTGTGTCTCTGTGTCTGTGTTGATCCCTGCCTGTCTGTGTTTCTGTGTTGATCCCTGTCTGTCTGTGTGTCTGTGTTGATCCCTGTCTGTCTGTGTTTCTGTGTTGATCCCTGTCTGTGTCTCTGTGTCTGTGTTGATCCCTGCCTGTCTCTGTGTCTGTGTTGATCCCTGCCTGTCTGTGTTTCTGTGTATGTGTTGATCCATGCCTGTCTGTGTTTCTGTGTCTGTGTTGATCCCTGCCTGTCTGTGTCTCTGTGTCTGTGTTGATCCCTGCCTGTCGGTGTCTCTGTGTCTGTGTTAATCCCTGTCTGTCTCTGTGTTGATCCCTGCCTGTCTGTGTCTGTGTTGATCCCTGTCTGTCTGTGTCTCTGTGTCTGTGTTGATCCCTTCCTGTCTGTGTCTCTGTGTCTGTGTTGATCCCTGCCTGTCTCTGTGTGTCTGTGTTGATCCCTGTCTGTCTGTGTGTCTGTGTTGATCCCTGCCTGTCTCTGTGTCTGTGTTGATCCCTGCCTGTCTGTGTTTCTGTGTCTGTGTTGATCCCTGCTTGTCTGTGTCTCTGTGTCTGTGTTGATCCCTGCCTGTCTCTGTGTGTCTAGGTTGATCCCTGTCTGTCTGTGTGTCTGTGTTGATCCCTGCCTGTCTGTGTCTCTGTGTCTGTGTTGATCCCTGCCTGTCTGTGTTTCTGTGTCTGTGTTGATCCCTGTCTGTCTGTGTCTCTGTGTCTGTGTTGATCCCTGCCTGTCTCTGTGTGTCTGTGTTGATCGATGTCTGTGTGTGTGTCTGTGTTGATCCCTGCCTGTCTGTGTCTCTGTGTCTGTGTTGATCCCTGCCTGTCTGTGTTTCTGTGTTGATCCCTGTCTGTCTGTGTGTCTGTGTTGATCCCTGCCTGTCTCTGTGTCTGTGTTGATCCCTGCCTGTCTGTGTTTCTGTGTCTGTGTTGATCCCTGCTTGTCTGTGTCTCTGTGTCTGTGTTGATCCCTGCCTGTCTCTGTGTGTCTGTGTTGATCCCTGTCTGTCTGTGTGTCTGTGTTGATCCCTGCCTGTCTGTGTCTCTGTGTCTGTGTTGATCCCTGCCTGTCTGTGTCTCTGTGTCTGTGTTGATCCCTGCCTGTCTGTGTTTCTGTGTTGATCCCTGTCTGTCTGTGTCTCTGTGTTGATCCCTGTCTGTGTCTCTGTGTCTGTGTTGATCCCTGCCTGTCTGTGTTTCTGTGTTGATCCCTGTCTGTGTCTCTATTAGAGGTCGACCGAATATGATTTTTCAACGCCGATACCGATACCGATACCGATACCGACACCGACACCGATACCGACACCGACACCGATACCGATACCGATACAGATACCGAAACCGATACCGATACCGATACCGATACAGATACCGATACCGATACCGATACAGATACCGATACCGATACAGATACAGATACCGATACAGATACCGATACCGATACAGATACCGATACCGATACAGATACCGATACCGATACAGATACCGATACCGATACAGATACCGATACCGATACAGATACCGATACCGATACCGATACAGATACAGATACCGATACCGACACCGACACCGATACCGACACCGACACCGATACCGATACCGACACCGACACCGATACCGATACCGACACCGATACCGATACCGATACCGACACCGACACCGATACCGACACCGATACCGATTAATCTGCCAATTTTTCTTTTCTTTTTTGTAATAATGACAATTACAACAATACTGAATGAACACTTATTTTAACGTAATATAATACATCAATAAAATCAATTTAGCCTCCAATAAATAATGAAACATGTTCAATTTGGTTTAAATAATGCAAAAACACAGTGTTGGAGAAGAAAGTAAAAGTGCAATATGTGCCATGTAAGAAAGCTAACGTTTAAGTTCCTTGCCCATAACATGAGAACATATGAAAGCTGGTGGTTCCTTTTAACATGAGTCTTCAATATTCCCAGGTAAGAAGTTTTAGGTTGTAGTTATTATAGGAATTATAGGACTATTTCCCTCTATACCATTTGTATTTCATTAACCTTTGACTATTGGATGTTCTTATAGGCACTTTAGTATTGCCAGTGTAACAGTATAGCTTCCGTCCCTCTCCTCGCTCCTCCCTGGGCTCGAATCAGGAACACAACGACAACAGCCACCCTCGAAGCAGCGTTACCCATGCAGAGCAAGGGGAACAACTACTAGAAGGCTCAGAGCGAGTGACGTTTGAAACGCTATTAGCGCGCGCTAACTAGCTAACCATTTCACTTCGGTTACACCAGCCTCATCTCGGGAGTTGGTAGGCTTGAAGTCATAAACAGCGCAATGCTTGATGCACAACGAAGAGCTGCTGGCAAAACACATGAAAGTGCTGTTTGAATGAATGTTTACATGCCTGCTTCTGCCTACCACCGCTCAGTCAGATACTTAGATACTTGTATGCTTGTATGCTCAGTCACATTATATGCAACGCAGGACACGCTAGATAATATCTAGTAATATCATCAACCCTGTGTAGTTAACTAGTGATTATGATTGATAAGATAAGTTTAATGCTAGCTAGCAACTTACCTTGGCTTACTGCTTTCGCGTAACAGGCGAGTGCAACGAGAGAGAGTCAGGTCGTTATTGCGTTGGACTAGTTAACTGTAAGGTTGCAAGATTGGATCCCCCGAGCTGACAAGGTGAAAATCTGTAGTTCTGCCCCTGAACGAGGCAGTTAACCCACTGTTCCTAGGCCGTCATTGAAAATAAGAATGTGTTCTTAAATGACTTGCCTTAAATAAAGGTAAAAATAATAATAATAATAATAATTTTTAAAATCGGCAAATCGGCACCCAAAAATACAGATTTCCGATTGTTATGAAAACTTGAAATCGGCCCTAATTAATCGGCCATTCCGATTAATCGGTCGACCTCTAGTCTCTATGTTGATCTCTGCCTGTCTGTGTCTCTGTGTCTGTGTTGATCCCTGGCTGTCTGTGTCTCTGTGTCTGTGTCAATCCCTGTCTGTCTGTGTCAATCCCTGCCTGTCTATGTCTCTGTGTCTGTGTCAATCCCTGCCTGTCTATGTCTCTGTGTCTTTGTCAATCCCCGCCTGTCTATGTCTCTGTGTCTGTGTCAATCCCTGCCTGTCTATGTCTCTGTGTCTTTGTCAATCCCTGCCTGTCTATGTCTCTGTGTCTGTGTCAATCCCTACCTGTCTATGTCTCTGTGTCTCTGTGTTGATCCCTGCCTGTCTGTGTCTCTGTGTCTGTGTGTCTGTATCTGTGTTGATCCCTGCACTGTGTCTTTGTCAATCCCTGCCTGTCTGTGTCTCTGTGTCTGTGTCTCTGTGCCTGTGTCAATCCCTGCCTGTCTGTGTCTCTGTGTCTGTGTCAATCCCTGCCTGTTTGTGTCTCTGTGTCTGTGTCTCTGTGTCTGTGTCGCTGTGTCTGTGTATCTGTGTCTGTGTCTCTGTCTCTGTGTCTCTGTCTCTGTGTCTCTGTGTCAATCCCTGCCTGTCTGTGTCTCTGTGTCTGTGTGTCTGTATCTGTGTTGATCCCTGCACTGTGTCTTTGTCAATCCCTGCCTGTCTGTGTCTCTGTGTCTGTGTCTCTGTGCCTGTGTCAATCCCTGCCTGTCTGTGTCTCTGTGTCTGTGTCTCTGTGTCTGTGTCAATCCCTGCCTGTCTGTGTCTCTGTGTCTGTGTCTCTGTGTCTGTGTCTCTGTGTCGTCTGTGTCTGTGTCTCTGTGTCTGTGTCTCTGTGTCTGTGTCAATCCCTGCACTGTGTCTGTGGCCAGTAAGCAGGTTCAGGAAGGATCAGATCAGATCACCAAGCCTCTTCCTCTGTCTGTAGAGAACAGGGCAGCTAATAGCTTAATCATTCTTTGTTTTCTACACCTGTTAGAACACCTGTCAGTGTAACTCTCTGGTGGTGTCACACTGCAGACACTGCCCACTGTACATCTAGACATCTCTGCTATTGAAAAGCCTGTTTTGTCCCAATTGTCCTTCTGTCACTAGAGAGCAGGTGTATTGTTATTATGTGGGAAAGGACAAGATCACTGAGGGTCTCCTGTTTGTTTGTGTACAGGCTGAGTAAGGAGCTCCAACAGAAGGATGACGTGATCGATTCTCTCCGCGCCAAACTCACTCAGCATCAACCTCGTTCTGACACACCATGCAGTAGCCACGCCCTCTCTGACACCACCGACCAATCAGACCACATCTCCTTTGTGTCCGATGAGCAGGGCTCCACCAATGAGGATCTGGAGCCGTGCTCAGACATTGACGCGGCCAGTGAGTATGGCCAGGAGGACAGACATGCCTCCACTACAGCCAGTACAGGTAAATGTGACCCACCACCTGGATTTGGTCCTATGTATGTAGCAAGATCTGAAATTGTGTTTTTCATATTGATAAAAATAGAGACTCAGAGCTAGAAAATGGTATATCATACACTGTAGTTGAGGAACGATAGGAAAGGACATCTGCTTTGAATGTTGATAAACTTCTAACCCCACTTTTGACAAAATGACCCTTGAATGTTTTGGTACAGCTAGTGGAGAGCTCTTCTATGTCTCCACCCATTCAGGGTCGATCACACCCTCTTAAGGCTTAGCTCCACCCGTTCAGGGTCATTCACACCCTCTTAAAGCTTAGCTCCACCCATATCTTTAAGGATTCACATGTGAGGCCATGTGCTAAACAGAGTGAGTAGTGTAGTAAACAACCACAGATTTCAAGACTAAAAGTGGTAAAAGTAGTAGCCTACAATAAGGAAAAACTCCAGGTGAAAATACACTTTATCTAGTCCTTGGCCTATATCCTAGTCTGACTTTGGTGCAGGTCTTATTGCTATTCACATTACCGTCTCTGGTAAACACACTATATAAAACAAAACGTAAGTTTATTTGTCACGTCCACAGGATACAGAAGGTGTAAATGGTACAGTGAAATGGTTACTGGCATATTTACATAGTAGCAATATCAAAAACAGACAGATTCCAGATAAACATTAGATGATGCTTACCCAGACACTATGCTATGACCATCCCCCAGCCACATCTAGCTAAGTGGACACTATGCTATGACCATCCCCCAGCCACATCTAGCTAAGTGGACACTATGCTATAACCACATCCCAGCCACATCTAGCTAAGTGGACACTATGCTATGACCACCCCCCAACCACATCTAGCTAAGTGGACACTATGCTATAACCACCTCCCAGCCACATCTAGCTAAGTGGACACTATGCTATGACCACCCCCCAACCACATCTAGCTAAGTGGACACTATGCTATAACCACCTCCCAGCCACATCTAGCTAAGTGGACACTATGCTATGACCACTTCCCAGCCACATCTAGCTAAGTGGACACTATGCTATGACGACCCCCCCAGCCACATCTAGCTAAGTGGACACTATGCTATGACCACCTCCCAGCCACATCTAGCTAAGTGGACACTATGCTATGACCACCCCCCAACCACATCTAGCTAAGTGGACACTATGCTATAACCACCTCCCAGCCACATCTAGCTAAGTGGACACTATGCTATAACCATCCCCCAACCACATCTAGCTAAGTGGACACTATGCTATAACCACCTCCCACCCACATCTAGCTAAGTGGACACTATGCTATGACCACCTCCCAACCACATCTAGCTAAGTGGACACTATGCTATGACCACCTCCCAGCCACATCTAGCTAAGTGGACACTATGCTATAACCATCCCCCAACCACATCTAGCTAAGTGGACACTATGCTATAACCACCTCCCAGCCACATCTAGCTAAGTGGACACTATGCTATGACCATCCCCCAGCCACATCTAGCTAAGTGGACACTATGCTATGACCACCTCCCAGCCACATCTAGCTAAGTGGACACTATGCTATGACCACCCCCCAACCACATCTAGCTGTGTACACTATGCTATAACCACCTCCCAGCCACATCTAGCTAAGTGGACACTATGCTATAACCATCCCCCAACCACATCTAGCTAAGTGGACACTATGCTATGACCACCTCCCAGCCACATCTAGCTAAGTGGACACTATGCTATGACCACCTCCCAGCCACATCTAGCTAAGTGGACACTATGCTATGACCACCTCCCAGCCACATCTAGCTAAGTGGACACTATGCTATGACCACCTCCCAGCCACATCTAGCTAAGTGGACACTATGCTATGACCATCCCCCAGCCACATCTAGCTAAGTGGACACTATGCTATGACCATCCCCCAGCCACATCTAGCTAAGTGGATGGGTCGCTATTGTCTAGACATGTACACATGCTCATGAAATACAATAGATTGCAGTAATCACCCCCCGACACACCTGGCTAACTTGATGGGTCATGGAGTCATCTGGTGAAGTGGAGTCTTTTGTTTTTCTACATGTTGCTAGGTAGCTAGCTAAACAATGAACCCGACATAATCTCAACTCATACTACTACCAATACAAACTGATTGTCATAGCTGTAGTATGAATCTGCAGGTAGCAGATTACCAGCTAGGTTCAATGTTAGCCTGCTAACCAGCTAGGTTCAATGTTAGCTTGCTAGCTAACATTAGGCTATAACTAGCAATCCTAATGGATTTCTGGTTCTAATAATATTACAACACAGATCATACATGTAACGTTAGCTAGCGATGCAGCAAGCTAACATTCACTAGCTAGCTAGCAGGGTAGCCTAGTGGTTAGAGCGTTGGACTAGTAACCGGAAGGTTGCAAGTTCAAATCCCAGAGCTGACAAATCTGTCGTTTTGCCCCTGAACAGGCAGGTAACCCACCCAAAAAGTTGTTCTTAACTGACTTGCCTAGTTAAATAAAGGTAAAATAAATAAAAACATTACTCTTTAACTTGCAATGAAAACTAATTTCTGACAAAATTAGAAACTTATATAAACTTGTTTTTCAACCATTCCACAAATTTCTTGTTTACAAACTATAGTTTTGGCAAGTCGGTTAGGACATCTACTTTGTGCACGACACAAGTAATTTTTCCAACAATTGTTTACAGACAGATTATTTCACTTATCAGAATTCCAGAAAATGATGTCATGGCTTTAGAAGCTTCTGATAGGCTAATTGACATAATTTGAGTCAATTGGAGGTGTACCTGTGGATGTATTTCAAGGCCGACTTCCAAACTCAGTGCCCCTTTGCTTGACATCATGAGAAAATGAAAAGAAATCAGCAAAGTCCTCAGAAAAACAATTGTAGACCTCCACAAGTCTGGTTCACCCTTGGGAGCAATTTCCAAACGCCTGAAGATATCACATTCATCTGTATACATGGCAGACCAATCCAAACTGTTCCCCTGGCATGTCGAGCCCTCCACACACACTCAGATACACAGATGACTGCACATCCATATTTGTAATGTATGATTAACAGTTCACACCTCATCTGTAATTTTTACTTTTATTTCAGATTCTCACTGTAACAGTGTCCCCATGTCACGCCACCCCTCCATCCCTCCTTCCACCAGTTCATCTCATGGACACCAGTCCTCCATCAGCTGTCCCAGCCTGCAGCGGTCAGCGGACACACAGACACAGACAGGTAGGCAGACAGACAGGGAGAAGGAGGAGGAGTGGAAGTGACTGCCTTATTCAACACATTGTTGCTAAAGTCAGTTTCACTGTATCCACATACAGTACTTGTCATATCATGTCCAGACATTGAAGTGGTTTCTTCCCTCATACCATCATTCCCTCTTCTCACACCTCTTTCTGTACCCCTGTCCTCTCTTTTTCTCTCTGTCCTCTCTGCTTCTCTCTGTCCTCTCTTCTTATCTCTGTCCTCTCTTCTTCTCTCTGTCCTCTCTTCTTATCTCTGTCCTCTCTGCTTCTCTCTGTCCTCTCTTCTTATCTCTGTCCTCTCTGCTTCTCTCTGTCCTCTCTTCTTATCTCTGTCCTCTCTGCTTCTCTCTGTCCTCTCTTCTTATCTCTGTCCTCTCTGCTTCTCTCTGTCCTCTCTTCTTCTCTCTGTCCTCTCTTCTTATCTCTGTCCTCTCTTCTTATCTCTGTCCTCTCTGCTTCTCTCTGTCCTCTCTTCTTCTCTCTGTCCTCTCTTCTTCTCTCTGTCCTCTCTTCTTCTCTCTGTCCTCTCTTCTTATCTCTGTCCTCTCTGCTTATCTCTATCCTCTCTTCTTCTCTGTCCTCTCTTCTTCTCTATGTCCTCTCTTCTTCTCTCTGTCCTCTCCTTCTCTCTGTCCTCTCTTCTTATCTCTGTCCTCTCTGCTTATCTCTGTCCTCTCTTCTTCTCTGTCCTCTCTACTTCTCTGTCCTCTCTTCTTCTCTGTCCTCTCTTCTTCTCTCTGTCCTCTCTTCTTCTCTCTGTCCTCTCTACTTCTATGTCCTCTCTTCTTCTCTGTCCTCTCTTCTTCTCTGTCCTCTCTTCTTCTCTCTGTCCTCTCTGCTTATCTCTGTCCTCTCTGCTTATCTCTGTCCTCTCTTCTCTCTGTCCTCTCTTCTTCTCTCTGTCCTCTCTTCTTCTCTCTGTCCTCTCTTCTTCTCTCTGTCCTCTCTTCTTCTCTCTGTCCTCTCTGCTTATCTCTGTCCTCTCTTCTCTCTGTCCTCTCCTTCTCTCTGTCCTCTCTTATTATCTTTGTCCTCTCTTCTTATCTCTGTCCTCTCCTTTCTCTCTGTCCTCATATGTATTTCTCCTCTGTACCTCCAGGCCTCTACAGTGGACCAGTGTCCAGTTCTCTCCCCACCCTTCCCCAGTCCCAGTCTCAGTCAAAGTCCCAGTCCCAGTCCCATCCTCAGCCCCAGTCCCAGTCCCAGCCCCGCTACCACTCCGACCTCTCTTCTCAGAGAGCCCCCCTGTCCTTCAACCCACAGACTGCAACCCTGCGACCCCGTTACCATGGAAGCAGGCCCGGGGCCTTCTCCCTGGCAGAGGTTCACCAGGAGCTGCAGATGTTACAGAGACAGCTGGGAGAAACTGAGAGTGCGTCACTCTGCACCTGTGTGTTTGTAGCATGGAGTGGCTAACTTTGTCTCTCTTTAAACACATAATGTAATTAGATGAGGTTATACACTCTAAAATGGACCCTGTTTTAGTAATAGTGTAATTTGGCATGGGGATACTAGAAGTAGTAATGGCAAGATGAACACAGGATTTAAGGTCCAGATACATGGATTGACTCACATACGTTTGCATTGATTACCTGTGTGTACACTAAGTGAGTTTCATATTCAAAGCTTTGTCTCCTGGCAGTAATGTCCTCTTTAAGACTAGCATGCTATCCCACCGCCCATCAGGGTCTTCCTCTGATCTCTGTCTCCTGGCAGTAATGTCCTCTTTAAGACTAGCATGCTATCCCACCGCCCATCAGGGTCTTCCTCTGATCTCTGTCTCCTGGCAGTAATGTCCTCTTTAAGACCAGCATGCTATCCCACCGCCCATCAGGGTCTTCCTCTGATCTCTGTCTCCTGGCAGTAATGTCCTCTTTAAGACTAGCATGCTATCCCATTGGCCATCAGGGTCTTCCTCTGATCTCTGTCTCCTGGCAGTAATGTCAGGGGGACTGCACGTGTAATGTCCCGTTGAGATCCAGACTAGCGTGACTAAATGTGTGAGTGTGCGTGCTAACTTGTGCGTGCTAACCGACCACTCATCAGGCTCTTCATCTGAATGGGGTAGGACGTGTGACAGTGTTGTCTCTAGGCTCTCTAGATAGAGAGAGAGACATGAGAGACGAGAGATGAGGGACGAGCGAGAGAGATGGAAGGGAGGGAAGAGAGAGAGAGATGGAGGAGAGGGAGAGAAGAGAGAGAGAGAGAGAGAGAGAGATGGAGGAGAGGGAAGATGGAGGAGAGGGAGAGAAGAGAGAAAGAGAGAGAGAGAGAGATGTAGGAGAGGGTGGGAAGAGAGAGAGATGGAGGAGAGGGTGCCAAGTGTAATTGAGCAGGAGTTGATTTGCTGTAGTCTATCTCATGGCTTCTGATTCTATGCTCTCCTAATTATCACACATCTTGCTGCTGTGATGGCACACTGTGATATTTCAACCAATAGATATGGGAGTTTATCAAAATTGGGGTTATTTCTAGAATCTTTGTGTATCTGTGTAATCTGAGGGTAATATGTGTCTGTAATATGGGCATACATCTGGCAGGAGGTTAGGAAGTGCAGCTCAGTTTCCACCTCATTTTGTGGGCAGTGTGCACATAGCCTGTCTTCTCTTGAGAGCCATGTCTGCCTACGGCGGCCTTTCTCAATAGCAAGTCTATGCTCACTGAGTCTGTACATAGTCAAATATTTCCTTAAGTTTGGGTCAGTCACAGTGGTCAGGTATTCTGACACTGTGTACTCTCTCTTTAGGGACAAATAGCATTCTAGTTTGCTCTGTTTTTTTGCAAATTCTTTCCAATGTGTCAAGTAATTATCTTTTTGTTTTCTCATGATTTGGTTGGGTCTAATTGTGTTGCTGTCCTGGGGCTCTGTGGGGTCTGTTTGTGTTTGTGAACAGAGCCCCAGACCAGCTTGCTTAGGGGACTCTTCTCCGGGTTCATCTCTCTGTAGGTGATGGCTTTGTTATGGAAGGTTTGTGAATTACGTCCTTTTAGGTGGTTGTAGAATTTAACGTCTCTTTTCTGGATTTTGATAATTAGCGGGTATCGGCATACGTTGTACACAGAGGATCATTTGCAGAATTCTGCATGCAGAGTCTCAATTTGGTGTTTGTCCCATTTTGTGAAATCTTGGTTGTTGAGCGGACCCCAGAGCTCACAACCATAAAGGGCAATGGGTTCTACGTATTTTTAGACAGATCCTAATTGGTATGTTGAATTTTATGTTCCTTTTGATGGCATAGAAGGCCCTTCTTGCCCTGTCTCTCAGATTGTTCACAGCTTTCTGGACGTCACCTGTGGCCCTGATGTTTAGGCCAAGGTATGTATAGTGTGCTCAACTGGACCTTTTTTGGAACACCATTATTTTTTGTCTTACTGAGATTTACTGTCAGGGCCCAGGTCTGACAGAATCTGTGCAGAAGATCTAGGTGCTGCTGTCGGCCCTCCTTGGTTGGTTACAGAAGCACCAGATCATCAGCAAACAGTAGACATTTGACTTCCGATTCTAGTATGTTGAGGCCGGGTGCTGCAGACTTCCAGTGTCGTCGCCAATTAGTTGATATGTATGTTGAAGAGGGTGGGGCTTAAGCTGCATCCCTGTCTCACCCCACGGCCCTGTGGAAAGAAATGTTGTTTTTTTTAAAACAATTTTAACTGCACACTTGTTGTTTGTGTACATGGATTTTATAATGTCTTGTGTTTTTCCCCCAACACCACTTTCCATCAGTTTGTATAGCAGGCCCTCATGCCAAATTGAGTCGAAAGCTTTTTTGAAATCAGCAAAGCATGACAAGACTTTGCCTTGGTTTTGGTTTGTTTGTTTGTCAATTAGGGTGTGCAGGGTGAATATGTGGTCTGTCGTACAGTAATATGGTAAAAATCCTATTTGACATTTGCTCAGTACATTGTTTTTGCTGAGGAAATGTACGAGCCTGCTGTTAATCATAATGCAGAGGATTTTCCTAAGGTTGATGTTGACGCATATCCCATGGTAGTTGTTGGGGTCAAATGTGTCTCCACTTTTGTGGATTGGAGTGATCAGTCCTTGGTTCCAAATATTGGGCAACATGCCAGAGCTGAGGATGATGTTAAAGAGATTAAGTTTAGCCAATTGGAATTAAATTTAGGATACCATCAACCACACAGGCCTTTTTTGGTTGGTGGGTTTGTATTTTGTCCTGTAGTTCATGCAATGTAATTGGATAATCCAGTGGGTTCTGGAAGTCTTTAAAAATTGATTCTAAGATTTGTAATTGATCATGTATATGTTTTTGCTGTTTGTTCTTTGTTATAGGGCCAAAAAGATTAGAGAAGTGGTTTATCCATAATTCCCTATTTTGGATAGGTTTCTCAATTTCTTTCTTAGGTTTTTGCATTCTTCATCAAACCATGTGTCATTGTTGTTCCTTTTCTTAGGTTGTCTGCTTGACATTTTTAGATTTCATAGGGAAGCTGAAAGGTCAAATATAGTGTTTAGGTTTCCTACTGCCAAGTTTACACCTTCACTATTACAGTGAACCTTTTGTCCAGGGAATTGTCTAGAAGAGATTGAATTTGTTGTTGCTTAATTGTTTTTTGGTAGATTTCCACACTACTTTCCTTCCATCTATAGCATTTCTTAATAATATTCAGTTCCTTTGGCTTTGATGATTGAGCATAGCTCTGTTCAAGTGGAGTGTGGTTTTGCTGTGGTCTGATAGGGGTGTCAGTGGACTGACTGTGAACGCTCTGAGAGACTCTGGGTTGAGGTCAGTTATAAAGTAGTCTACAGTACTACTGCCAAGAGATGAGCTATAGGTGTACCTACCAAAGGAGTCCCCTCGAAGCCTACCATTGACTATGTACATACCCAGTGTCCGACAGAGCTGCAGGTGTTGTGACCCATTTTTGTTGGTTATGTTGTCGTAGTTGTGTCTAGGGGGGCACATGGGGAGGGAATGCTGCCACCTTCAGGTAGGTGATTGTCCCCATGTGTGCTGAGGGTGTCAGGTTTTTGTCCAGGTCTGGCATTTAGGTCGCCACAGACTAGTACATGTCCCTGTGCATGGAAATTGTTGATCTCCCCCTCTAGGATAGAACAGCTGTCATCGTTAAGGTATGGGGATTCTATTGGGGGGATATAGGTAGCACACAGGAGGACATTTTTCTCTGTTGAGATCATTTCCTTATTATTTTCTAGCCAGATGTAAAATGTTCCTGTTTTGATTAATTTAGTAGAGTGGGTTAGGTCTGCTCTATACCCTCCTGCGTCTCTTCCCTGTTTCACACCTGGTAGTTTAGTTTGGTGGATGGGACTACCAGCTTTCTGTAACCTACATCTCCTTTATACCATGTTTCTTGTAGGATGACAATGAGAGCATACAGGTCACAGTGGTGGGTAGTATATGGGGCTTTGGTGACAAAACGGATGGCACTGTGATAGACTGCATCCAATTTGCTGAGTAGAGTGTTGGAGGCTATTTTTTAACTGTGATGTGTTCCTCTCCCTCCTCCTTCACTACTGTTAGCTGTGATGTGTTCCTCTCCCTCCTCCTTCACTGCGGTTAGCTGTGATGTGTTCCTCTCCCTCATCCTTCACTGCTGTTAACCATGATGTGTTCCTCTCCCTCCTCCTTCACTGCTGTTAGCTGTGATGTGTTCCTCTCCCTCCTCCTTCACTGCTGTTAGCTGTGATGTGTTCCCCTCTCTTCTCCTTCACTGCTGTTAGCTGTGATGTGTTCCTCTCCCTCTTCCTTCACTGCTGTTAGCTGTGATGTGTTCCTCTCCCTCCTCCTTCACTGCTGTTAGCTGTGATGTGTTCCTCTCCCTCCTCCTTCACTGCTGTTAGCTGTGATGTGTTCTTCACCCTCCTCCTTCACTGCTGTTAGCTGTGATGTGCTCCTCTCCCTCCTCCTTCACTGATGTTAGCTCTGCCATGTGTTCCTCTCCCTCCTTCTTCACTGCTGTTACCTGTGACATGTGTTCCTCTCTCTCCTCTTTAAGTTCTCTCACCTCAGTCCGTAGAGCAGCCAGCTCTCTTAGACAGCTGTCCATCTCCACCTTCTGCCCTCTGGGTCTTGTGGGGGTGGGGGGGTGTTGTTGTGCTGGTCTGTTTTGTGGGTTTGTTCTGTCTGGAATGTGTGGACTAGCTTTCTGAGCTCCACCGTGTCTGTCTCCAGCTCTGTGAATTTATCCCTCTCAAAGATGGAGGAGCAGTGCAGTTGTGGGACCTGAGTATATTCAGTGCTGGGTGTGTTCAGTGACGGGTGTGTTCAGTGCCGGGTGTGTTCAGTGCCGGGTGTGTTCAGTGCCGGGTGTGTTCAGTGCAGTTTAAAGAGGTGTGATCAGATTGAGCTTTTCCTGCTGTGCTCTCTCTCTTTGATCCCGTAAAAGTTCTGCTGGAACAGCATGAGGATGCCCTGCACCATTACTGTTCCAGACGTGTACACGTTGACAGAGGTTGTTTCAATTTCCTCAATGTCTAGTATTCTGAGTTTCCACCCTGGGCCAATACCTTCTCTCAGACATAGGGGTAGTGTGCTCTTATAGCACTGTGCCATGCCAGGGGATGGTGTGGAAAATGAAGTTGCTTAGTAGCTCCTGAAGGACAATCCATAGACTGTATTTGCTGACTGCTACAAAGTCATACAGTCTATGGATTGTCCTTCAGGAGCTTTTTTTGTACTTATTCCGTACAGTGATATTTTTGTCCATGGGGTACCGTGCAGTCCATGGGGTACCGTGCAGTCCATGGGGTACCGTGCAGTCCATGTTTGTCTATGTCCATGGGGTACCGTGCAGTCCATGGGGTACCGTGCAGTCCATGGGGTACCGTGCAGTCCATGGGGTACCGTGCAGTCCATGGGGTACCGTGCAGTCCATGTTTGTCTATGTCCATGGGGTACCGTGCAGTCCATGGGGTACCGTGCAGTCCATGGGGTACCGTGCAGTCCATGGGGTACCGTGCAGTCCATGTTTGTCTATGTCCATGGGGTACCGTGCAGTCCATGTTTGTCTATGTCCATGGGGTACCGTGCAGTCCATGTTTGTCTATGTCCATGGGGTACCGTGCAGTCCATGTTTGTCTATGTCCATGGGGTACCGTGCAGTCCATGGGGTACCGTGCAGTCCATGTTTGTCTATGTCCATGGGGTACCGTGCAGTCCATTTTTGTCTATGTCCATGGGGTACTGTGCAGTCCATGGGGTACCGTGCAGTCCATGTTTGTCTATGTCCATGGGGTAGTGTGCAGTCCATGGGGTACCGTGCAGTCCATGTTTGTCTATGTCCATGGGGTACCGTGCAGTCCATGTGGTACCGTGCAGTCCATGGGGTACCGTGCAGTCCATGTTTGTCTATGTCCATGGGGTACCGTGCAGTCCATGGGGTACCGTGCAGTCCATGTTTGTCTATGTCCATGGGGTACCGTGCAGTCCATGGGGTACCGTGCAGTCCATGGGGTACCGTGCAGTCCATGGGGTACCGTGCAGTCCATGTTTGTCTATGTCCATGGGGTACCGTGCAGTCCATGGGGTACCGTGCAGTCCATGGGGTACCGTGCAGTCCATGTTTGTCTATGTCCATGGGGTACCGTGCAGTCCATGGGGTACCGTGCAGTCCATGTTTGTCTATGTCCATGGGGTACCGTGCAGTCCATGGGGTACCGTGCAGTCCATGGGGTACCGTGCAGTCCATGGGGTACCGTGCAGTCCATGGGGTACCGTGCAGTCCATGGGGTACCGTGCAGTCCATGGGGTACCGTGCAGTCCATGTTTGTCTATGTCCATGGGGTACCGTGCAGTCCATGGGGTACCGTGCAGTCCATGGGGTACCGTGCAGTCCATGGGGTACCGTGCAGTCCATGGGGTACCGTGCAGTCCATGTTTGTCTATGTCCATGGGGTACCGTGCAGTCCATGTTTGTCTATGTCCATGGGGTACCGTGCAGTCCATGTTTGTCTATGTCCATGGGGTACCGTGCAGTCCATGTTTGTCTATGTCCATGGGGTACCGTGCAGTCCATGGGGTACCGTGCAGTCCATTTTTGTCTATGTCCATGGGGTACCGTGCAGTCCATTTTTGTCTATGTCCATGGGGTACTGTGCAGTCCATGGGGTACCGTGCAGTCCATGTTTGTCTATGTCCATGGGGTAGTGTGCAGTCCATGGGGTACCGTGCAGTCCATGTTTGTCTATGTCCATGGGGTACCGTGCAGTCCATGTTTGTCTATGTCCATGGGATACCGTGCAGTCCATGGGGTACCGTGCAGTCCATGTTTGTCTATGTCCATGGGGTACCGTGCAGTCCATGGGGTACCGTGCAGTCCATGTTTGTCTATGTCCATGGGGTACTGTATTGTAATGACCTCTGCACAGGGATAAGCCAGGGGGGCGTCAAAGGCCACTTCAACTGTCCTGCCATTGTTAGGTTCAAGAGTTTTCACACCCCTCACTTCACACTTCAGTGCTAATTGAAATGCACCCAGGTCAGTTATGTCCTAGCAGCTTGGTAGCTTTGTAGCCTTCTTTATTAAGCTTTATACAACAAAATAACCTAGAGATTATTGTCTTTTACTTTTTGGCTTCAGAAGTAACTTCAGACTGAACATTACTCACTCAGTTTTGTGTTGGATGGTATTTCCAGGTTTCCTCTGTGTTTCTTCTGCAGGTTTTGGTTTGTTTTTTCTTGATAGTCCTTGGTAGTAATAGTCCATTCAGATAATTTTGTCCAAAATCAAGGTTTTAGGTATCGAATTTTGATTTGGATTGAAGGTTTTGATGTTGTGGTTAGTATCCTGTAAGTCCTTGTCAAGTTGATCTACATTAATCGTACTCTAATTCTATATTTTTGTAGAAGAACTCAGGAGCCCATGAGCTCACTACCTCTCACTATCTAACTCTCCTTGTCCATCCATCCTAACATCCCAACTATTCTCTTTATCCTCTCTGGCCGTGTGCCTGCTCTCCTGTGAGAGGGACATTTCACCCTGCCTCAAATCCTAATGTCACACACACACTGGAGACTGTATCAGTGTTCTGACTCTCTGCTGTGTTAGTGTTCTGACTCTCTGCTGTGTTAGTGTTCTGACTGTCTGCTGTGTTAGTGTTCTGACTCTCTGCTGTGTTAGTGTTCTGACTCTCTGCTGTGTTAGTGTTCTGACTCTCTGCTGTGTTAGTGTTCTGACTCTGTTGAGGCTGTGTTAGTGTTCTGACTCTCTGCTGTGTTAGTGTTCTGACTCTCTGCTTTGTTAGTGTTCTGACTCTGTTGAGGCTGTGTTAGTGTTCTGACTCTCTGCTGTGTTAGTGTTGTGACTCTCTGATGTGTTAGTGTTCTGATTCTCTGCTGTGTTAGTGTTCTGACTCTCTGCTGTGTTAGTGTTCTGACTCTCTGCTGTGTTAGTGTTCTGACTCTCTGCTGTGTTAGTGTTCTGACTCTCTGCTGTGTTAGTGTTCTGACTCTGTTGAGGCTGTGTTAGTGTTCTGACTCTCTGCTGTGTTAGTGTTCTGACTCTCTGCTGTGTTAATGTTCTGACTCTCTGCTGTGTTAGTGTTCTGACTCTGCTGTGTTAGTGTTGTGACTCTGCTGTGTTAGTGTTCTGACTCTCTGCTGTGTTAGTGTTCTGACTCTCTGCTGTGTTAGTGTTCTGACTCTCTGCTGTGTTAGTGTTCTGACTCTCTGCTGTGTTAGTGTTCTGACTCTCTGCTGTGTTAGTGTTCTGACTCTCTGCTGTGTTAGTGTTCTGATTCTCTGATGTGTTAGTGTTTTGACTCTGTTGAGGCTGTGTTAGTGTTCTGACTAGACCTTACAGTGTACTGTTGTATTCGGCACATGTGACAAATACAATGTAATTGAATTAGACTTATCTATCTCCCAACAAGCTGCCTGACACACTAACATCCATCCTCCATCTCTCTCCTATCTGTTTATTCATGCTTGGGTTTTTCTTTTTTTCACTGCAGGTTTTTCCGTTCCTTCAGTCAAGCCGTTTGGTGGCTTCCCCATATCAGCCCACCCCCACCCCCAGACTGACCCCTCCAGTTACATGCCCCAGCCTCTGTCCTACCACACCTTCCACCCCGCTGGTCTGAATGCTAGCCTCAATGCTAGCCCTGCCATGAAGGCAGGCGCCAGCCTCCTGGAGAGCAGTGCAATGTGGGACATGGCCTACGGTGCTCGGTCAATGAGAGTTGGCACTGCTGATTTGTCATCAGGGTCGTCAGGTTACCAGTCAGGCACCAGCCATACAGGTGTGTGTATCTATGAGTTTTAATGAGATTGTGTGTGTGTGTATGTGTGTGTGTATGTATGTGTGTGTGTCCTACCTGTAATGACTTTACAGGACAGCATGTGGGAGTGGATAATATCACACATATCCCAGGTGATAGTCTAAAGAGCCAATGGCTGATCTTGGAAATTGATATGTCATACCATGACATTTTAGTTATTTCCCTATTACTAACTATTAGAGACTATATGGACCCAAACAGCCCTGTTGTGTGTTTATGTACAGATAACTGACAAAATGAAGGAAACACTTTAGTCAGTGAGGGATACAAAGTACGTTGAAAGCAGGTGCTTCCAAACAGGTGTGGATAATTAAGCAATTAACATCCCATCATGCTTAGGGTCATTTATACAAATGCCCAGTTGTCCATTATATTGGGTACCATGGCTAGAAGAAGAGATCTTAGTGACTTTGAAGGAGGAGAGTCTCAAATTAGCATAGGGGGTTTAGTGTGTGTGTGTGTGTGTGTGTGTGTGTGTCAGTCACCAGATCTCAACCCAATTGAACACTTATGGGAGATTCTGAAGTAGCGCCTGAGACGATGTTTTCCACCACCACAACAAAACACCAAATGATGTAATTTCTGGTGGAAGAATGGTGTCGCGGTCCTCCAACAGAGTTCCAATGGGTACTGAAGATGTGTATATATATATATATATACTATACAAATGTTTTTTTATGTTGTGAAATGTCAACGGTATTTTGATGTGTTCCTGTGCAGGTTCTGACCTGATTAAAGAACACCTGAGAGAGATCAGGAGTCTACGTCAACGTCTGGACGATTCCATCCAGACCAACGACCTCCTCCGACAGCAGCTGGAGGAGAGACTGGTCAACCAAGCCAGAGATAAATGTATTGACTAGACCACCACCACACCTGCTGTCTCAAACCATGAACAAATATTCTACACACCCAACTTGGCTACCTGCACTAAGTCAATGTTGACAGTCACGGTGTCAAAAAGGCATTAGTGAAATGTACTGGCCCTCCTCTTCTTCTTCATCCGTCTCTTCCTCGTCTTCCTCCTTCTCCTCTTCCTTTTCTCTTTTCCTCTTCCTCAGGTGCTCCCACCAACATCTACATCCAGGGCTTGGACTCTGTCAGTCAGTTGTCCAGTGAGATCAGAGTTCTGAAAGTGGAGAACCTCAGCCTGCAGGACCGACTCCAACAGGCCAGCAGAGGTAACCAACCGCCTGGCTCCGAGTACTCTCCAAACTGTCTAATATACTACCCAACATACTATCAATTCTGCTCTATAGCCCATTCTGTAGAGCGTTGTTCTTGCAATCCCAAGATAATGACCACTCGTATGTAAAATGTAAGTCACTTTGGATAAATGTGTTTGCTAAATGACATACTGTATATTACATTGAGAAGAGAATGATGATTGGCTGACAGCCGTGGGTGGTATATCAGACCATACACCACGGATATGTCAAAAACTATTTTTTTAGTGCTCTAATTACGTTGGTAACCAGTTTATAATAGCAATAAGGCACCTCAGGGGTTTGTGGTATATGGCTAATATACCATGGCTCAAGGCAGTATCAAGGCACTCCGCGTTGCGTCGTGCATATGAACAACCGTTAGCTGTGTTATATTGGCCGTATACCACACCTCCTCGGGCCTTATTGCTTAATTATACAATGGGTGGGTCTAATCCTGAGTGCTGATTGGTTAAAACCGCATTCCAACTGGTGGCTATACCACAGGCTAAATCTATGACGTTAAAATGCCTACAGTATTTACTCTGTTCCATCTGACTGCGCAAGCCACTGTCTCATCAGCCCAATCCACTGTCTCATCAGCCCAATCCACTGTCTCATCAGCCCAGCCAGGCAATTTATGGACTTGATCTCCACTATAAAAAACATCTAGACATCATCTCACATTTCTTTTAATGTTTCAATTTTCAAATTCCATCTTCAGCTGTTGCATAGTAATGAACGTGTCGGGTTGAGACAGACAGGCAGGCAGTTTTTCTCAGCCAGTCAAAATCATGAATTTGCATATTTTTTGATGGATATATACAAAGAAATCTAAATATAAAACAGAAAATGAAGTGCAGCTAGTTTTCCGTCTTTCCAGCTTCATTTCTGTCTTTATTTGAGTTCCTCTGTACTCTTCCCCCAGACGGGAGTAAGGAGGCGGAGCAGCTGCGTGATGCGGTGCTGTTGGGGCGTGCCCGTGTGAAGGAGGCGGAGTTAGAGACTGAGCGGTGGGCGGAACAGGGCAGGAGGCTGCACACGCAGACACAGGCTCAGACCCTGGAGATCACTCAGCTGAAACAGGACAGGCAGAACAACCAGGAGACCATCAACAGGTAGGAGGAGTGTTTGTGTGTCTGTGTGCATCTCAGTTGAGTGATTATTGTTTTGTTACATGTGTGTAACTGTGTTGTGTGTGTCTAGGTTGCAGCACGATGTGAATGTCCTGCAGCAGCAGTTGTGTGAGAGCCGTGGCCTGGCCCACTCTCTACAGTATGACCTCCAGATATGCCACAGAGGGTGTGGCGTCCCCAAGAACATGAACACAAGTGAGGGGTCACACTCAGAGGAGTCTGCACCCTTTGACCCCAGGGACCTGCATGTTCAGCTAGGGCAGCAGTTGACGTCTGGGACACGCCTTCCTGGAGCCAGGATACAGCTCTTCCATGGTGAGAGAGCGCCACCAAGGAAAGCATTCTGGGATAGGGTTAACATGTTACCACTGATTCTACTACATTTACACAGAACTTTGTAAGGATGTGTCTGAAATTGCACCCTATTTCCTATATAGTGCACTACTTTTGCCCAGAGCCAAGGACAAACGTTGTGCACTTTATGGTCAATAGGAAGCAATGCCATTTGAGATTTACCCGTAACTAACACTCATTCCCCAATCTTCCTTTCCCACTCACAGACCCTGCTCTCTCTACCCCTGTCCGAGACACTGGACTCTTCAGCCCTTCTTCCCCTCTCTCCCTCACACTGGAACCCCGGGAGGTTGACTTTTCTCTCGAGGGCCAGGCTCCAGACGGCTCCTTCGCCAACCGTAACGGCCACCATGTTGTGGGCCACGTGGATGACTTCAGTGCCCTGCAGCAGCAGATCCTGGAGGGGCGCGTCCTCATTGGCAAGATGGAGGCTGCCCTCCGGGCCACCGCCAACCACACCCTGCTGGAGCTCAGCCCGGACAAGGTGAGAGGTCAGGGGTCAGTTAGCCCAGGGGTTTTGAAACCTATCCTTGGGGACCCCCAGCTGTTCCATGTACACTACCGTTCAAAAGTTTGGGGTCACTTAGAAATGTCCTTGTTGTTGAAAGAAAAGCACATTTTTAGTCCATTAAAATGACATCAAATTGATCAGAAATACAGTGTAGACATTGTTAATGTTGTAAATGACTATTGTAGCTGGAAACGTCTACAATAGTCAATGTCAACAGTGAAGAGGTGACTCCGGGATGCTGGCCTTCTAGGCAGAGTTCCTCTGTCCAGTGTCTGTGTTCTGTTGCCCATCTTAATCTTTTATTTTTATTGGCCAGTCTGAGATATGGATTTTTCTTTGCAACTCTGCTTAGAAGGCCAGCATCCCGGAGTCAACTCTTCACTGTTGACGTTGAGACTGGTGTTTTGTGGGTACTATTTAATGAAGCTGCCAGTTGAGGACTTGTGAGGCATCTGTTTCTCAAACTAAACACTCTAATGTACTTGTCCTCTTGCTCAGTTGTGCACCGGGGCCTCCCACTCCGCTTTCTATTCTGGTTAGAGCCAGGTTGCGCTGTTCTGTGAAGGGAGTAGTACACAGCTTTGTGTGAGATTTTCAGTTTCTTGGCAATTTCTCGCATGGAATAGCTTTCATTTCTCAGAACAAGAATAGCGCAACAGTTTTCAGCTGTGCTAACATAATTGCAAAAGGGTTTTCTAATTATCAATTATCCTTTTAAAATTATAAACTTGGATTAGCTAATACAACGTGCCATTGGAACACAGGAGTGATGGTTGCTGATAATGGGCCTCTGTGCGCCTATGTAGATATTCCATTAAAAAAACAGCTGTTTCCAGCTACAATAGTCATTTACAACATTAACAATGTCTACACTGTATTTCTGATCAATTTGATATTTTAATGGCCAAAGAAATGTGTTTTTATTTAAAAAATAAGGACATTTGAAAGTGACCCCAAACCTGAACGGGAGTGTATATGAAGTCTTCTACAGCCAGCACACCTGATTCAACTTGTCAACTAAGCATCAAGCCCTTGACTTGGTGAATCAGGTGAGTGAGTTCAGGGATACAACAACATTGTGAAACTGAGGAAAGGTTAGAGGATTCACAGACACCTTACAGAGGAGTTAATGCCGCTCGAAAGGAACTTTTAGGTCCTTGGTTTAAATTGATTAAACTCATGTTTCATCTTAGTAGTGTTGTCTACAGTAACCTGTAGCTAGTTGAGCTGGTTTCATCTTAGTAGTGTTGTCTACAGTAACCTGTAGCTAGTTGAGCTGGTTTCATCTTAGTAGTGTTGTCTACAGTAACCTGTAGCTAGTTGAGCTGAAAATGTGTTAAACCTTTGGATTGTTTACCTGTGTTTTAGTTAGATTAGTTTAGTCTAACTGTTTCTGTGCATCTCTCTCTCTCTGTGTGCCAGCCTGTGGACCCTGGCGGTGTGAGGAGTCTGCTGACCTGCTCTACGACCCTGAGGAAGATCCTCGAGGATGCCAGCTCCCTGCTCAGAATGTTCTGGAGGGCAGCATTGCCCAATAGTGAGGGGTCCACTCAGAGCACCAAGACGGTCAGAATCTTATTTTCTTTGTCTGTAAGAGTTAAATGAAGGGTATTTCATTATGCTGTTAGCGTGTCATGTGTGTCACTGTTCATGTTTGAGAGCGTGTCTGTATGCTTTAGTGGGGATTTCTGTTCATGGGTTTGTCACTAGGTGGACTCCCTGTAACCTCACTGCTCTTTACAGGTGTGTAGATTTATGAAGCGTGACAGTGTGTTTTATGTGTGTGTGTGTGTGTGTCCAGGAGCTGTCTCTAAAGGAGGTCCACACCATGCGTCAGCGGATCTCAGAGCAGGAGGAGGCTCTAAAGGACGCCATGGAGAGACTGAAAAGCTCCAACCGCACCAAAGACAGTATGGAACACTTCATCGTCAGTCAACGTGAGTGACTCCTACCTCTCTCCCCCTCTTGGTCCTATATCTCTTTTACCTCTCCCCTTCCTCCCCTCCCTCTTCTGTGTTCTTCTTTCTCTCCCCTCTGTCCTATCTTCTCCTTATATCGTATTTCTCTCTGTTTCTCTGTTTCTCTGTTTCTCTCTTGTCTGTTTCTCTGTTTCCTTCTGTCTATGTTTCTCTCTGTCTGTCTCTCTGTTTTTCTGTTTCTCTGTTCTCTGTTTCCCTCTGTCTATGTTTCTCTCTGTCTGTCTCTCTGTTTTTCTGTTTCTCTCTGTCTGTTTCTCTGTTTCTCTGTTTCCCTCTGTCTATGTTTCTCTCTGTCTGTCTCTCTGTTTTTCTGTTTCTCTCTGTCTGTTTCTCTGTTTCTCTGTTTCCCTCTGTCTATGTTTCTCTCTGTCTGTCTCTCTGTTTTTCTGTTTCTCTGTTTCTCTGTTTCCCTCTATGTTTCTCTCTATCTGTCTCTCTGTTTTTCTGTTTCTCTCTGTCTGTTTCTCTGTTTCTCTGTTTCCCTCTGTCTATGTTTCTCTCTGTCTGTCTCTCTGTTTTTCTGTTTCTCTGTTTCTCTGTTTCCCTCTGTCTATGTTTCTCTTTGTCTGTCTCTCTGTTTTTCTGTTTCTCTCTGTCTGTTTCTCTGTTTCTCTGTTTCCCTCTGTCTATGTTTCTCTCTGTCTGTCTCTCTGTTTTTCTGTTTCTCTCTGTCTGTTTCTCTGTTTCTCTGTTTTTCTCTGTTTTTGTCTTTCTCTGTCTTTCTCTCTGTCTTTCGCTCTGTCTTTCTCTCTGTTTCTCTCTGTCTGTTTCTCTGTTTCTCTCTGTTTCTCTGTTTCTCTTTGTTTCTCTCTCTCTTTGTTTCTCTCTGTCTCTTTGTTTCTCTCTGTCAATGTTTCTCTGTCTATGTTTCTCTGTTTCTGTCTGTCTGTGTCTGTCTCTGTGTGTCTGTCTGTCGCTGTCTGTTTCTCTCTGTCTATGTCTCTCTGTTTCTCTCTGTCTGTTTCTCTCTGTCTGTTTCTCTCTGTCTGTCTGTCTCTGTCTGTCTGTCTCTGTCTGTTTCTCTCTGTCTGTTTCTCTCTGTCTGTTTCTCTCTGTCTGTCTGTCTCTGTGTGTCTGTCTGTCTCTGTCTGTTTCTCTCTGTCTATGTCTCTCTGTTTCTCTCTTTCTGTTTCTCTCTGTCTGTTTCTCTCTGTCTGTCTCTGTCTGTCTGTCTGTCTCTGTCTGTTTCTCTGCCTGTCTGCCTGTCTGCCTGTCTGTCTGTCTGCCTGTCTGCCTGTCTCTGCCTGTCTCTGCCTGTCTGCCTGTCTGCCTGTCTGCCTGTCTCTGCCTGTCTCTGCCTGTCTCTCTCTGTATCTCTCTGTTTCTCTATGTTTCCCTATGTTTCTCTCTGTCTGTTTCTCTCTGTCTGTTTCTCTCTGTCTGTGTTTATTTGTTTCTCTCTGTCTGTTTCTCTCTGTATGTTTCTGTTTCTCTGTCTGTTTCTCTCTGTCTGTGTTTATCTGTTTCTCTCTGTCTGTTTCTGTCTGTCTGTTTCTGTCTGTCTGTTTCTCTCTGTCTGTTTCTGTTTCTCTGTCTGTTTCTCTCTGTCTGTGTTTATTTGTTTCTCTCTGTCTGTTTCTCTCTGTCTGTTTCTGTCTGTCTGTTTCTGTCTGTCTGTTTCTCTCTGTCTGTTTCTCCCTGTCTGTTTCTGTCTGTCTGTTTCTGTCTGTCTGTTTCTCTCTGTCTGTTTCTCTCTGTCTGTTTCTCTCTGTCTGTTTCTGTCTGTCTGTTTCTCTCTGTCTGTGTTTATTTGTTTATCTCTGTCTGTTTCTCTCTGTCTGTTTATCTCTGTCTGTTTATTTCTCTCTGTTTCTCTGTCTGTTTCTCTGTCTGTTTCTCTCTGTCTGTTTCTCTCTCTGTTTCTCTCTCTGTTTCTCACTCTGTTTCTCTCTCTCTGTTTCTCTCTCTGTTTCTCTCTGTCTGTTTCTCTCTCTCTGTTTCTCTCTGTCTGTTTATCTCTCTCTGTTTCTCTCTGTCTGTTTCTCTCTCTCTGTTTCTCTCTGTCTGTTTCTCTCTCTCTGATTCTCTCTGTCTGTTTCTCTCTCTCTGTTTCTCTCTCTCTGTTTCTCTCTGTCTGTTTCTCTCTCTCTGTTTCTCTCTCTCTGTTTCTCTCTGTCTGTTTCTCTCTGTCTGTTTCTCTCTCTGTTTATCTCTGTCTGTTTATCTCTGTCTGTTTATCTCTGTCTGTTTCTCTCTCTGTTTCTCTCTCTGTTTCTCTGTCTGTTTCTCTCTCTGTTTATCTCTGTCTGTTTCTCTCTGTCTGTTTGTCTCTGTCTGTTTATCTCTGTCTGTTTATCTCTGTCTGCTTATCTCTGTCTGTTTATCTCTGTCTGTTTATCTCTCTCTGTTTCTCTCTGTCTGTTTATCTCTGTCTGTTTATCTCTGTCTGTTTCTCTCTGTCTGTTTCTCTCTGTCTGTTTCTCTCTGTCTGTTTATCTCTGTCTGTTTATCTCTGTCTGTTTATCTCTGTCTGTTTCTCTCTGTCTGTTTCTCTCTGTCTGTTTCTCTCTGTCTGTTTATCTCTGTCTGTTTATCTCTGTCTGTTTCTCTCTCTGTTTCTCTCTGTCTGTTTATCTCTGTCTGTTTATCTCTGTCTGTTTCTCTCTGTCTGTTTCTCTCTGTCTGTTTATCTCTGTCTGTTTCTCTCTGTCTGTTTATCTCTGTCTGTTTATCTCTGTCTGTTTATCTCTGTCTGTTTATCTCTGTCTGTTTATCTCTGTCTGTTTCTCTCTGTCTGTTTCTCTCTGTCTGTGTTTATTTGTTTATCTCTGTCTGTTTCTCTCTGTCTGTTTCTCTCTCTGTTTCTCTCTGTCTGTTTCTCTCTCTGTTTATCTCTGTCTGTTTGTCTCTGTCTGTTTCTCTCTGTCTGTTTATCTCTGTCTGTTTATCTCTGTCTGTTTATCTCTGTCTGTTTATCTCTGTCTGTTTCTGTCTGTCTGTTTATCTCTGTCTGTTTCTCTCTGTCTGTTTATCTCTGTCTGTTTATCTCTGTCTGTTTCTGTCTGTCTGTTTATCTCTGTCTGTTTCTCTCTGTCTGTTTATCTCTGTCTGTTTCTCTCTGTCTGTTTATCTCTGTCTGTTTCTCTCTGTCTGTTTATCTCTGTCTGTTTATCTCTGTCTGTTTATCTCTGTCTGTTTATCTATGTCTGTTTATCTCTGTCTGTTTATCTCTCTCTGTTTCTCTGTCTGTTTCTCTCTGTCTGTTTCTCTCTATCTGTTTCTCTCTGTCTGTTTCTCTCTCTGTTTCTCTCTGTCTGTTTCTCTCTCTGTTTATCTCTGTCTGTTTATCTCTGTCTGTTTCTCTCTGTCTGTTTATCTCTGTCTGTTTATCTCTGTCTGTTTATCTCTGTCTGTTTCTCTCTGTCTGTTTATCTCTGTCTGTTTATCTCTCTCTGTTTCTCTGTCTGTTTCTCTGTCTGTTTCTCTCTCTGTTTCTCTCTCTGTTTCTCTCTCTGTTTCTCTCTCTCTGTTTCTCTCTCTGTTTCTCTCTGTCTGTTTCTCTCTCTCTGTTTCTCTCTGTCTGTTTCTCTCTCTCTGTCTGTTTCTCTCTGTCTGTTTCTCTCTCTCTGTTTCTCTCTGTCTGTTTCTCTCTCTCTGTTTCTCTCTGTCTGTTTCTCTCTGTCTGTTTATCTCTCTCTGTTTCTCTGTATGTTTCTCTCTCTGTTTCTCTCTCTGTTTCTCTCTGTCTGTTTCTCTCTGTCTGTTTATCTCTGTCTGTTTATCTCTGTCTGTTTCTCTCTGTCTGTTTATCTCTGTCTGTTTCTCTCTGTCTGTTTCTCTCTGTCTGTTTCTCTCTCTGTTTATCTCTGTCTGTTTATCTCTGTCTGTTTATCTCTGTCTGTTTCTCTCTGTCTGTTTATCTCTGTCTGTTTATCTCTCTCTGTTTCTCTGTCTGTTTCTCTCTCTGTTTCTCTCTGTCTGTTTCTCTCTCTGTTTCTCTCTCTGTTTCTCTCTCTGTTTCTCTCTGTCTGTTTCTCTCTCTCTGTTTCTCTCTGTCTGTTTCTCTCTGTCTGTTTCTCTCTCTGTTTCTCTCTCTGTTTCTCTCTCTGTTTCTCTCTCTGTTTCTCTCTGTCTGTTTCTCTCTCTCTGTTTCTCTCTGTCTGTTTCTCTCTCTCTGTTTCTCTCTGTCTGTTTCTCTCTCTCTTTTTCTCTCTGTCTGTTTCTCTCTCTCTGTTTCTTTCTGCCTGTTTCTCTCTGTCTGTTTATCTCTCTCTGTTTCTCTGTCTGTTTCTCTCTCTGTTTCTCTCTGTCTGTTTCTCTCTCTGTTTCTCTCTCTGTTTCTCTCTCTGTTTCTCTCTCTGTTTCTCTCTGTCTGTTTCTCTCTGTCTGTTTCTCTCTGTCTGTTTATCTCTGTCTGTTTATCTCTGTCTGTTTATCTCTGTCTGTTTATCTCTGTCTGTTTATCTCTCTCTGTTTATCTCTCTCTGTTTCTCTGTCTGTTTCTCTCTCTGTTTCTCTCTGTCTGTTTCTCTCTGTCTGTTTCTCTCTCGGTTTCTCTCTCTGTTTCTCTCTCTGTTTCTCTCTCTGTTTCTCTCTGTCTGTTTATCTCTGTCTGTTTATCTCTGTCTGTTTATCTCTGTCTGTTTATCTCTGTCTGTTTCTCTCTGTCTGTGTTTATTTGTTTCTCTCTGTCTGTTTCTCTCTGTCTGTTTCTCTCCGTCTATGTTTCTCTGTCTGTTTCTCTCTGTCTGTTTCTGTCTGTCTGTGTTTATTTGTTTCTCTCTGTCTGTTTCTGTCTGTCTGTTTCTGTTTCTCTCCGTCTATGTTTCTCTGTCTGTTTCTCTCTGTCTGTTTCTCTCTGTCTGTTTCTCTCTGTCTGTTTCTGTCTGTCTGTTTCTCTCTGTCTGTTTCTCTCTGTCTGTTTCTCTCTGTCTGTTTCTCTCTGTCTGTTTCCGTCTGTCTGTTTCTGTTTCTCTCCGTCTATGTTTCTCTGTCTGTTTCTCTGTCTGTTTCTCTCTGTTTCTCTGTCTGTTTCTCTCTCTGTTTCTCTCTCTGTTTCTCTCTCTGTTTCTCTCTGTCTGTTTCCCTCAGTCTGTTTATCTGTTTCCCTCTGTCTGTTTCCCTCTGTCTGTTTCCCTCTGTCTGTTTCCCTCTGTCTGTTTCTCTGTTTCTCTCTGTCTATGTTTCTCTCTGTCTATGTCTCTCTTTGTCTATGTCTCTATATGTTTCTCTCTGTCTCTCTATCTCGTGTGTGTGTGTGTGTGTGTGTGTCCTTCAGCACCGATTGTGTGAGGGCCTTGGGAATGAATTACTTTTGTGTTTGTGTGTTGTGTGTGTTGAAGTGATGGGTGATAGTCACAGATTAATCACAACAGTTGTGTTTCTGATTGTTTACAGTGTCAAGAACAAAGGATGTCTTGAAGAAGGCACGGACAAATTTAGAGGTGAGCTCACCCTTTTCACCCTTTCATCTGACTTATTGATTTCTTCTCACACCCTCTAGAACTCATCACCCTCTAGAACCCACCACCCTCTAGAACTCTCACCCCTCTAGAACTCTCACCCCTCTAGAACTCTCCACCCTCTAGAACTCTCCACCCTCTAGAACTCTCCACCCTCTAGAACTCTCCACCCTCTAGAACTCTCCACCCTCTAGAACTCTCCACCCTCTAGAACTCTCCAGCCTCTTAATGCTCTTAATCTACTTAAGAAAAATCCCTGTTAGGTATTCCGTCTCCTTTACCCCTTCCTCTCTCACCCGGCCTCCTCTCTCACATGCACTCTCTATATTTGTCTCTCTATCTATCTCTATTTCGCTCCATCTCTCGCTCTTCCTTGAGTTATTCCAGGAGAACGAGCAGAGAATGTCCTCCCTTGGCCTCACTTCTTTCCCCTCCTCCTCTTCCTCTTCCTCCCATCCCTGGGTTGGTAAAGGTATGACTCCCTGGCATGCTGTGCCTGTCAGTGTGCCTGTATCAGCATCCAGTAATCCACCCTGCCTATCTTTAAAGGCCCAAATGCAGCTGTTTTTATCTCAACATCAAATTGTTTCTGAATAACAATGGTGTACCTTACTATAATTGTTTTCCATTTAAATGGTCAACAACAAAAAATCTTTCTCAATCATTAATTTTGCTACCTGTCTGGGAGTGGTCTGAATAAGAGGCCTAATTGGAGGGGTCTATTGGGAGGGATATGTAACCTGAAAATGACCTGTTATTGGCAGCGAGGTTTGGAACTGTCTTTGTTATTTGTATATAAACTTATACAGCCTGGTGATGTCACCAGGCGAGCCAAAACTCCACTCATTTAAAAACTGCAGATTAGAAGGTCCTGTGTGAAATAACACGCATCACATTTTTGCACACTTTTACAGTGTTCACTTCATCAGCTGTTGTACAATTTAGAAAACACAGGAAAAGTGAATTTTGACGGCACTGGGCCTTTAACCAGCTTCCTTCATAGAAGGAGGCCTACTAGCATTAAACAGCAGTGCATGATCCCCTCTTTGACGCAGTCACTTGGTTAAACATGTTTATTTTCTAACACCATTGTACATATAACATTTTTTATCACCTACTTATTGGGATCATACTTGTTGTAGGCCTACCATCAGCAGATTTTAGTGACCCTACTTGAGTGTGTGTGTGTGTGTGTGTGTGTGTGTGTGTTAAATTGACTCTGTTTAGGTTAGAGTGGAAATAAATAAGCATGTGAAGACAATTTGAGGTAATCATTGATGGAGTATTTTCATTGTCTTATGTCAGAACGCAATGAATCCACATGACATAAGTCATGACATTACATAGTAACATGAATATATACTATATATACAGCACCAATCAAATGTTTGGACACACTTACTCATTCAAGGGTTTTTCTTTATTTTTACTATTTTCTACATTGTAGAATAATAGTGAAGACATCAAAACTATGAAATAACACATATGGAATAATGTAGTAACCAGAAAAGTGTTAAACAAATGAAGATGTATTTTTATATTTAAGATTCTTCAAAGTAGCCCCCCTTTGCCTTGATGACAGCTTTGCACACTCTTGGCATTCTCTCAACCAGCTTCATGATCATTACCTTCTCTGCGTCTCACAAAGACATTCTCTCAACCAGCGTCACGATCATCACCTTCTCTGTGTCTCACAAAGACATTCTCTCAACCAGCGTCACAATCATCACCTTCTCTGTGTCTCACAAAGACATTCTCTCAACCAGCGTCATGATCATCACCTTCTTTGTGTCTCACAAAGACATTCTCTCAACCAGCGTCATGATCATCACCTTCTCTGTGTCTCACAAAGACATTCTCTCAACCAGCTTCATGATCATCACCTTCTCTGCGTCTCACAAAGACATTCTCTCAACCAGCTTCATGATCATCACCTTCTCTGTGTCTCACAAAGACATTCTCTCAACCAGCGTCACGATCATCACCTTCTCTGTGTCTCACAAAGACATTCTCTCAACCAGCTTCATGATCATCACCTTCTCTGTGTCTCACAAAGACATTCTCTCAACCAGCGTCACGATCATCACCTTCTCTGTGTCTCACAAAGACATTCTCTCAACCAACTTCATGATCATCACCTTCTCTGTGTCTCACAAAGACATTCTCTCAGCCAGCGTCACGATCATCACCTTCTCTGTGTCTCACAAAGACACGGAGGTTGGAGCCAAAAATCTCAAATTTGGACTCATCAGACCAAAGAACAGATTTCCACCAGTCTAATGTCCATTGTTCTTGTTTCTTGGCCCAAGCAAGTCTCTTCTTCTTATTGGTGTCCTTTAGTTGTGGTTTCTTTGCAGCAATTTGACAATGAAGGGCTGTTGATGTTGAGATGTGTCTGTTACTTGAACTGTGAAGCATTTATTTGGCTGCAATTTCTGAGGCTGGTGAGACTAATGAACTTATCCTCTGCAGCAGAGGAAAATCTGGGTCTACCTTTCCTGTGGTGGTCCTCATGAGAGCCAGTTTCATCATAGCGCTTGATGGTTTTTGCAAACTTTAAAAGTTCTTGAAATATTCCGGATTGACTGACTTTCATGCCTTAAATTAATGATGAACTGTCATTTCTCTTTGCTTTATTTGAGCTGTTCTTGCCATAATATGGACTCTGTATTTTACCAAATAGGGCTATCTTCTGTATACCACCCCTACCATGTCACAACAACAACTGGTTGGCTCAAACGCATTAAGAAGGAAAGAAATTCCTCAAATTTACTTTTAACAATGCACACCTGTTAATTGAAATGCATTCCAGGTGACTACCTCATGACGCTGGTTGAGAGAATGCCAAGAGTGTGCAAAGCTGTCATCAAGGCAAAGGGTGGCTACTTTGAAGAATCTCAAATATAAAATATATTTTGATTTGTTTAGAACTTTTTTACAATGTAGAAAATAGTCCAAATAAAGATAAACCCATGAATGAGTAGGTGTGTCCAAACTGTTGACTGGTTCTGTACATTTCCTGTAAGAATGCTGACCCGTCCATCCTCTTTTGCCTCTTCCTTCCTCCCAGGTGAAAACCCAAGAGGCTTCTGTGAGCTCACCCAGTCTGCTGGTTGGGGTATCGTGAAACCCCACATCCAGGCTACATCACCCAGGACCCCTACGGTCCTGTGGCCTAATACCCAGGGTCTGACGTACCGCGTTCCCTACAGGCAGCTTCTTTGTGATGCACCAGCTCCAAGTTCCTCCTAATACTGGGAGAAAGGATACTTCCTGTTGAAACATGGGACATAATCTCAGGTTTCTGGTTAAATAGGGAGAACACTTTAGTTTAGGGGAGACTGTCTGATAGTCAGTAGGGGTTCAGCCAGGTGCTCTCTGTGATGCTGTTGTATGCCAAGCAGAACAGTGGTTAATGAATGTTGACGACTGTCTTATGTCAGGTGTTATGTATAGCTTATGTAGGTGTTATGAAGGTACCTCAACTGAAGTGTTTCCCCTATTTTACCTGAGACATATATTATGTTTTGAGCTCTATATGAAACCTCTTCAAGGATCCTATGACAATCAACCTTGAACAAGCCAGGAATAGAGGCTTTTAAAAAGCCAAACAAGACTAAAGTGCTTCCTTTTCGCTTCTAACAAGGCAAGTTTGTAAGTGTGTGTATGTGTAAAGTAGTTGCATGTTGTTTGAGGGAAAAAAAAGCCATATTTATAGATGTTAGATACCTTGTTTGTTTCGTACGATACTTCTTCTGCCATTGAAATGGTCTGTTACTGATGTCACAAGATGTAAACACTATTCAGATTTTAAAGATCCTATGGATGGGTTGACCCTAAAACTGTCTTCCTGCTGAACTGCTAGAACCTGTAACCATACTAAAGATGTAAAGATTGTTCCCAGCTTTAAATCTAGTCTCTCGACCTAAGTCCTTAAAGCAGGCGGCATACTGCTGCCAGCTGCAATACATTCAACTATGACCTGCTGATGTGATGACCTTCCAATGACCTATTTAAGAAAGTGACAGGAGCATTTGGTGCTTTGTCCAAAATAAGTTGTAAATGTTACATTTTTTATTTTAACAGAATTGCCTCAGAGGCTAATGGACCACACAATGTTTTTTAATCCAAATTTGTAAAGTTGTTTTAATTTGGGCTAACATTTAAACCATTCTAAGACAAAAAAAAAAATGTCAATATTATTTTGATTCGATTTTTTTTTCTTTCTGTTGTGGTAACCATAGATGTTATTTTCTATTAACAATCATCAGCAGGATATGTGAAAACTTGGTTTCTTACACTGAGATATGCAAAGCTGTATCTGTATAAGATAGTACATCTTACTGTATGTACATTAAAACAGCTTTCTTTTGTGTCAGGAAGAGGGGGGTCTGGTGTCAAGGTCAGGGGCTTCATTTATTTTTTATGCATGTGTTATATATCAAATCCAGTTTTATTTGTTGAATTCCGTGAAATGCTTACTTTACAAGCCCTTGTTGTTTTAGGGAGAAGCTTTTCAATAAAACGGGACTAAAATATTAATTATGTTTGTTCTTGGAAGATTTCTATACATGTTGAAAACATATCTCCACGTTTTTTTTCTACACACACAGTCATTTGAAGTGCTCAAGTTAGAACATTTACCCATTTTAACCACGAGATGGCAGCAGACACCAGCTCCTTCGCTCATCTACACGAGTCTCATGCCATGCGCTGCATGTTTATATTCAGTGCGTGCACCTTGTCTAGTTTACATATGGAAATCTGATTACAGGTCAGATTTAAATTACTTTCGAATGTATTGAATTCTGGCAACTTGAAGACATGCTGAACCTAGATCAGTGGTATCGGAGCAGGAGGCACTGCAGTTGAAACGTGAGAGGAGATTCAGGAAGCGAATCGTGACTGCACAGTCTGCACACAGTCACAGATCACCAAATCAACAGCTCACACCGGTGACGATGGAAGACTGACAATTTGAAAGAGAGGGCGAGGACAACCGATCGAGAGACATTCGTGAATAATAATACAATTGACTTTCCATTAAAAGCTGGATGGAAGAAACTTCGAACATTTCTGCTACGTCACCTTGTCAAGAAAAAATGCTAAGTGTTACAATGACAAGGTGTCTTTTGCAGGTAACGTTAGCTAGCTGCGAAGCTGGCTTAGCTCGAGTCTAGCTAACCATCCATCCAGGTCTGTCTGATAGCGAAGTCACCGGGGTGCGTGGAGTTTGGAAACATTTAATATCGTTTTTGGTGTACTGGTAATTGTACGAGCTCGCCTTTCATTTTTGTTCGCTCGATACCCTTGCTAGTTAGGTTTTCTCAGCTAGCTAGCTAGCCTGTAAGCTACATAAAGGTGGCGCGTAAAATGCGGTAGCCAGGAAAAAGACAACCACGTTAACTAGAGAGCTAGCTAGCTTGTAACTACAGCAACCAAGCGACTGACAACCTGTCAACATAGTTGGGACATTACTTCAGTTGCCGAGGATCATTTAGTCTGTTTGTGCCAACAAGTTAATTTGAACGGTGATGTATTTCTACGGTCGGATTTGACACCAGTTGGACTTGCTGAACACATCACAGCAACAGCAGCAGATATGAACTTCAAGTTTCCAAAGGAAATGCGAGGAAGACGTCAATACAGTTAGCTGGCTAGCCTAGCATAAATTAGCTAAGCAGAGTCAGATATCTGTGAAACATTTATTTTTGTCATATTTTTTTCCACGTGAGAAAATGAAGAGAACCGAAAATAAAAACAAAAAACCAATTCCGGACCAGCACGGAAGCGGGACAGCGGCGAAAGATGTGGTGAGTTGTCATGACATGAGTGTTCTTCAGTAGCCTAGACCTGCTAGCTACAATACAAAGTAAGCCTAGCTAAAAGACAGGTTTGGGTCCCACGAATGTAACCCAGCTAGGTCTCTACCTTTTATAGATGCAGAAATCAAGAACTGTGATTTTACTGGGTATTACTTAGTCAGTGGTTATTGATTGTACTGAATACACGTCAAACTGATTGATTGACATGCTATTTTCTGATTTGTTTTCGCAATTCCTATTCATTGGTTGCTGATTGGTCCTTGCACGAATCTCTTATGAATTATATGTAATACTGTATACTTCCTCATCTGTCCAACCTGCGTCAAGTCAGGTCACCTGCTGCACTGCATGACCTCACTCATCCTACTTTCAATCTATCTAAACACTGACTTAATCTGAGACATTTCAGAATGGAGTGAAAGAGAGTGCACACACACAGCACAGGGTGGATAAGAAGGGCAGAGGTCAATGAGCACTTGATTTGGGATTATGTTGTTGAGGCATGTTTTAGTCCCACTGAGGGAGCAGGTGGTGTCATTTCATCTGCTCTGCTAGTTCACTGCCCCAGGGAGCAGCACCATACCCTAACCACTAACCAGATCAGGGCCAGTATTCATAAAGCCTCTCATCTGTTTTGCATTTTCAGATCATAATGAATAGACTGGGTAATTAGATCAGTACTCCTAAGATGCTTTCCCAAGCACTCCCGTTATTCATGTCAGTACTGTATGTACGCTCTCTGCAAGATGTTATGACTAGAGGAGGAGGGGAGCTAACATGCCAGTTGTTTTTGGGAGAATTATCTGGTAGGGAGCACCACAGTGTTTGGCCTTTAGGGTAAATGGGATAGGATTTGAATTTCAAATATTACGGCTAGAACATCGTTGGCGTTCAGAAAAATAATGCACAAGGTCAGGATCAGCATTCCCAGTAATGTTGATTTCAGTGCTGCTCAACAACAACCGACTCTCAATATTTGATGTCTCACTCATATTTCATAATCAATAAACCCTCATATAAAATTGGCCCTCTGGAACATAATGACCTGCAGTAGTTTATTGCTGTTGAAGTATGTTCTCGTAACTAGAAAGTTAGCATTGATTGAGTGATAGGTGGTGTAATATATTGCTCCACCCACTCTCTGGTGATATTGATGTCATAAAAGGTCATCTGCTCTGATGCTCCACATTTCTTTTCACAAATGGTTTTGCTTTCAGCAGCATTTTGGAGAGCGAAGCTTTGCACTGTGTCCTCATTTATAAGCACCTATGAGAAAAATCTGGAGTATTTTCTAACCAGATTAGTGTGTTGGGAGGGAGGCAGTTTGATCTCAACTGGGGGAGTTGCTTTATGATATTGTGGAATGCTAGACATAAATGTGTATGTGCTCATTGCTGGCAGTTTTATGTAGTTTTGGTTGGAAGCAAATGGGTGTGCTGTTCACACAGTAGTATACACATTCAGTGCACACAGGAACCTTTCCCTCTGCAGTCAGTCTTTGACACTTTGATGTCCAGAACTGTGGGTTATAATGATGTCACTGTCAGGTGACACTTCTAAGGTGGTCTGAGGTCTCTGGCCCTGACACAGTTGGCAGACACACATCCTCTTCAAACAAAGGATTAACTAAATCCAACCTTACCTTGGGATTTGTGTGACTGTATTACCACCCATGTCCCTCTTCCTAGTTACTGTTTAATGAAGGGCTGTGGTTTATTGTCTCCATATTGTGCAGTGGGTTCAGTGTTCTGCTGTTGAACTCCTTTGGTCCAGCCCAGGTTTACTGGCCTTATTGACATGGTATATTTAAGCAGTAAAAAACACAGCACGGCCCAGTAAAACAACTGTATCACAGTAGCGCTTCACTGTGATCCAGATTATCTATTGCACCAGTGTTACAAGACAGCATTGCTTACTCCTACTGTGGTGTTTGATCTTGTGTTTTCAAATTGACACAATGAGCCATGAATGGGCCTCATTTTCTCTGGTTGATCTGGGCCTCTGGTTGATCAGGGCCTCTGGTTGATCTAGGGTCTCTGGTTGATCAGGGCCTCTGGTTGATCTAGGGTCTCTGGTTGATCTGGGCCTCTGGTTGATCTAGGGCTGGGTCTCAAGGAGTGTGTGTTGGAACAGTAGTAGAGCAGTAACTTTTGGACACCTGAACTAGGGTAATGTCTTCGGGTAATTAACAACCGTAAATGACTCCTGCTTCAGTGTGTCAGTAAGAACAGAAACAGAGGCTGTTTTTTTTTTTTTTGCAAAGCGAATTAGCCCATATTGAGAAACGACTGAAATCTGCAGGGATTATGAATGCTGCACATTGCAGTGTTGTACATTTGTTTTTTTGATATGGTGAAAGGAGGGGAGATATGCCAAGGGGCTTTTTCACACAGGCTCTTCAGTGTTCTAAATGTCTCAATGCCCTGAGAACATATAGCCTAGCCTTAGAAGACATAGTCTCATGATAAGCAGGTCAGAGCTGCGGAAGCAAAATAACTTTAGTTGTCTCTTCATTGCATTGGTCTCAGTCTGTGTTCCTTGTTGAAATAAAGGTTTGATAATTGTGTATGTGGCTGTAAACAAACACAATCCTGTATTGAGTATGTCTGAATGGTGTTTCAAGGCATAGGTGGTGGACCTTTATATACTGTGTCCTTACATTTTTATTTATATAACAAGGCAAGTCAGTTAAGAACACATTCTTATTTACAATGACGGCCTAACCTGGACGATGCTGGGCCAATTGTGCGCTGCCCTATGGGACACCCAATCACGGCCGGTTGTGATACAGCCTGGAATCCAACCAGCACCTGTAGTGATGCCTCTAGCACTGAGATACAGTGCCTTAGATCGCTGTGCCACTCGGGAGCCCTTTGACTATATAAACTAGTGACCTGCAGTGTTTGTCATTATACCCTGATGAAGACAGCTTGTCTGTTAAAGTTGGTTATTCAATTATTTCATCTGAGCTCCTAGAGTGTGCAGCTCTCCTTTTCTTTTTCAAATATATACATGCAACAATTTCAATGATTTCACTGAGTTACAGTTGATATACGCCCACCCACTGGGGAGCCAGTCCCAGCCAATCGGAATGAGTTTTTCCCCACAAATGGGATTTATTGCAGACAAAAATGGTTCATCAGCTTTCCGAGTGGCTGGCCTCAGACAATCCCACAGGTGAAAAAGCCGGATGTGGAGGTCCTGGGCTGGTATTGTTGTGATGCCGGTTGGACGTATTGCCAAATTATCTAAAAAGACGTTGGAGGCGGCTTATGGTAGAGAAATTAACATTAAATTCTCTGGCAACAGCTCTGTTGGACATTCCCGCAGTCAGCATGCCAATTGCATGCTCCCTCAACTTGAGATGTCTGTGACATTGTGTTGTGTGACAAAACGGCACATTTTAGTGGTCTTTTATTGTCCCCCCGCACAAGGTGCACCTGTGTAATGATCATGCTGTTCAATCAGCTTTTTATATGCCACACCTGTCAGGTGGATGGATTATCTTGGCATTGGAGATATTCTCACTAACAGGTATGTAAACAAATTTGTGCTAAACATTTAAGAGAAATAAGCCTTTTGTGCGTATGGAAAGTTTCAGGGATCTTTTATTTCAGATCATGGAATCAACATGTTACATGTTGCGTTTATATTTTTGTTAATTGTAGATCCATGTCCATTTTCTCTGTGAAATGGTATTAGACTACCTTCAAGAGCTAAGACAGGATTCTGTTGGCCCCAACACACAGCCCGGACAGATGGCTGGGATGTACACTGGCAGCAAACAATGTTATATAAACTGTTTTTTTTTATCCAAATCGGATTTTCATAGTTATGTAGCTTTAAAAACATTGTTTGATCAACATTACCTCATTTGACGACTCGTTCAGCAAAGAGGCTTTGGGATTGGTTAGATAATATGAAGCTACAGGGAGTTTAGCAAATCAGTCTCTATCTGATTGTAGTAATCTATGCTGTAATGGGCCATGCATGCCCCTTATTCACCGACTGAAGGGTTCTTGTGTGTTCACATTTCCACATTACATGCTGCTGACAGTTGAGTTATTGTACACATAGCATCGAGATGACTAAGAAGACCTTGTAGCTAGTAGAGGTCGACCGATTATGGTTTTTCAACGCCGATACCGATTTAATCGGCCGATTTGTAAATGTATTTATTTGTAATAATGACAATTACAACAATACTGAATGAACACTGATTTTAACTTAATATAATACATCAATAAACATGAGAACATATGAAAGCTGGTGGTTCCTTTTAACATGAGTCTTCAATATTCCCAGGTAAGAGGTTTTAGGTTGTAGTTATTATAGGAATTATAAGACTATTATAGGAATTATAGGACTATTTCCCTCTATACCATTTGTATTTCATTAACCTTTGACTATTGGATGTTCTTATAGGCACTTTAGTATTGCCAGTGTAACAGTATAGCTTCTGTCCCGCTCCTCCCTGGGCTCGAACCAGGAACACAATGACAACAGCCACCCTCGAAGCAGCCACCCTCGAAGCAGCGTTACCCATGCAGAGCAAGGGGAACAACTACTTCAAGTCTCAGAGCGAGTGACTTTTGAAACGGTATTAGCGTACACCCCGCTAACTAGCTAGCCATTTCACATCGGTTACACCAGCCATTAGGCTGATAGGCTTGAAGTCATAAACAGCGCTGTGCTTGCGAAGAGCTGCTGGCAAAACGCAGGAAAGTGCTGTTTGAATGAATGCTTACGAACCTGCTGCTGCCTACCATCGCTCAGTCAGACTGCTCTATCAAATCATAGACTTAATTATAATGACACACAGAAATACAAGCCTTTGGTGATTAATATGGTTGAATCCGGAAACTATCATTTCGAAAACAAAATGTTTATTATTTCAGTGAAATACGCAACCGTTCTGTATTTTATCTAACGGGTGGCATCCCTAAGTCTAAATATTCTTGTTACATTGCACAACTTTCAATGTTATGTCATAATTACGTAAAATTCTGGCAAATTAGTTCGCAATGAGCCAGGCTGCCAAAACTGTTGCATATACCCTGACTCTGCGTGCAATGAACGCAAGAGAAATGACGCAATTTCACCTGGTTAATATGGCCTGCTAACCTGGATTTCTTTTAGCTAAATATGCAGGTTTAAAAATATATACTTCTGTGTATTGATTTTAAGAAAGGCATTGGTGTTTATGGTTCGTTGCAGTCGTCCAACGATTGTGCTTTTTTGCAAATGCGCTTTTGTTAAATCATCCCCCAGCGTTGCATCGATTATATGCAACGCAGGACACGCTAGCTAAATGAGTAATATCATCAATCATGTGTAACTTGCCTGGTTGAATAAAGGTATAAATAAAAGAAAAAATCGGTGCCCAAAAATACAGATTTCCGATTGTTATGAAAACTTGAAATCGGCCCTAATTAATCGGCCATTCCGATTAATCGGTCGACCCCTAGTAGCTTGCCCTTATTGTATAGAATGGCCATACTTCACACGGAGTGGAAACTTTTACAGATAAATCTTTTAAATTATTCCAGATTTTGAGTTGAGTTGGATACAGGTGAAGAAGAAAACAGTGAAATGTTTTTCTCAAAGTGCTTTGCTCCAACTCAGCAGCACAGTACCAATAGCGACTTGTTATTGCTCCATACCGTTGAGTTTGCAACTGTTGTTAAAAACAAGTTCAAGCCAATGACCTTTTAATGTTTTGTTTTGAATGTTGCAATACATCCGTTGATGTTGTCTATTCTCTTCCCTTTATGGTTTAACACAATTGATCCTTTTCAATTTGATCACAGCTCTAGCTATTTTAACCAAGGGGCATCAACTGTTCCTCAGTGCCAACATATTCTATTATTGTATTTTGCTAGTCCTATGCTATGTTTCATGGCCTATATCTGCCTTTTGTTTTTGCAGTGAGTGGGTAACACTCCCTCCTGTACTTTAGAGCCATCTTCCTTTCCTCAGGTCTCTGTTACTCAGGTATAGGTCAGGGCACCATGATGTCTCTGACTGACTGTAGCCTGAGGCTCCTCCCTGCTCTGCTCTCCTGGTCATTAGAGATCTCTTAGGTTATCCATTAACCAACAGCAGTAGCTTCTCTCTTTTCTCTCTGACGCTGCTCTAGCAGACCAAGGCCAGATATGACATAGGCTCTACCAGGCCTGTTTAACTGGTAGCCCCCCCCCCTTCCATGAGTCATGGATGAGTGACTGACTGACTGACTGCCACTGAGGAGCTATTGCTCTGGAATAGCCATGGCGGGCCCCCAGCTGCAGGTCCCAGTGCTGCCAGGCTGCCCAGGCAAACTGACTGGGGGTGATTAATCCAGAACCAGGGGTTAATGTCCCCATAAAGGGGTCCTGGGAGTGAGATGAGAGAGGGGGTGCAGCTGCAAGGGGCGAAGAAGAATCATTATTATTACTACCTCATTATGCAGAATTATGAGTTAGATGGCTGCCATCTGTCACAGAAGACAGGCAAGTGTTGGCAAGGAGAGGCTGGCATCCAATTTCATCATACAGGGATCAGTGCATTAGAACAAGTCCCTCTCTGACAGGTACTGTCAGCTCTTGCCTTTCTCTGATGTTTTTCTTCTCCAGATAAATGTGATGGAAAGAAAAACTAAGTAAAAGTACACCCCAGCCCAGGGCTGTGGCGGTCAAGCAAATAACTGTCGGTCTCACGGTAATTGACCTTTAATTAACTAACATAAACACATTTAGTATCTCCTGGCTTCCACACACAGCCTACAAGCCATTTTTAAAAAGTCTAATGAATCTGTGTAATATAGCCTACACCTTCACAATAAATCCATTATTTATGTTAGACAGGTCTACAGAAGCATGATGTGAAGAAAAGGTAGTCTTATTTCAGAAGAACAGAATAGCATCCTCTGAGTTGTTCTTCTGTTAGGTCCTGATGTGGCTATGCCAAATGGCTGTGGGCTACACTAATTTAGCAGACAAGATTTGCTTATAATTCTGTGGAATTTCTTTATTTTATAATATGAAGAATACAATTTTACGAAGCAAAATAAAATATAAATATTTTCTCAATGATTTGACGGAGTGGGCATACTATTCTGTGTTGAGCGGTTAACAAATAAATAGGTACTACTATATGCTTAAGTTATTAATGTAACTTTAGTTCTACAAACGTTGGGCTATATGTTTGGATTTTTAATACATTGTAAGGCTGCATAATTAGACTGATGATGATTTTGAAAAAAGTTCCTTAAAACCTCTCTGGGATATGTGGGACGGTAGCGTCCCACCCCGCCAACAGCCAGTGAAAGTGCAACAAAAAAATCTAAATTAAAATTCCTCAAGCATACAAGTATTTTACACCATTTTAAAGATAACATTCTCGTTAATCCAGCGTCTGTGTCTGATTTCAAAAATGCTTTACTGCGAAAGCACCACAAACGATTATTCGGTCACCACCAACTCACAGAAAAACCCAGCCATTTTTCCAGCCAAAGAGAGGAGTCACAAAAGCACAAATATAGATAAAATGAATCACTAACCTTTGATGATCTTCATCAGATGACACTCATAGGACTTCATGTTACACAATACATGTGTGTTTTGTTCGCTAAAGTGCATATTTATATAAAGAAATCAAATTTTACATTGGCGCAGTACGTTCAGTAGTTCTAAAACATGCAAAGATTGTGCAGAGAGCCACATCAATATACAGAAATACTCATTATAAATGTTGATGAAAATACAAGTGTTATACATGGAATTAGAGATATCCTTCTCCTTAATGCAACCGCTGTGTCAGATTTAAAAAAAACTTTACGGAAAAAGCAAACCATGAAATAATCTAAGTTATTGTGTAGTCAACGTTAGTCAGAAATAGCATTATAAATATTCAATTACCTTTGATCTTCATCAGAATGCACTCCCAGGAATCCCAGTTCCATGATAAATGTTTGATTTGTTCGATAATGTCCATAATTTATGTTCAAATAGCTTCTTTAGTTAGCGCGTTTGGTAAACAAATCCAAATGTGCGTTCAGGTCCAGCTGAACGTCGGACGGAAAGTTCAAAAAGTTATATTACAGCCCGTAGAAACTTGTCAAACTAAGTATAGAATCAATCTTTAGGATGTTTTTATCATAAAGGTTCAATAATGTTCCAACCGGAGAATTCCATTGTCTGTAGAAAAGCAATCCGAATCTCCTCTCACTCACATGGCTCTCCGTCACATGATCGGGTCTTTCTGACAGGCTACAAATGAAGACGGACACATCGGGGACTCAACTGTGTGCGTCTTTATCCAATTCCGAATTGCATATTAAAGATATTGGAACTGTCCACATTTACTTTTTGTCAGCCAACAAGATGAGTAGGCCTAACGAATAGCAAAAGCACTAGCCTATGTCAATCTACTATCCCCCATAGTACAAAAGTCGACCTATTCTGTGCGAGAAATAAATATACCAAACATAGCCTGGGATGGTAATGGGATGCAATAGATCCCAAATTAATATAACCACTAGCATCTCAAAAACGTTTTTACGCAATGTGGCTGACGGAACAGATCGGAACGTTTAGCTTAAAATGTTGATAGCCTAATAGTTAATTTCTATATATTATAAGCGTAGCAATGCGCACATGGTAGTAAGCTATAAGCGCAAATTTTCCATTATCCGGGAAAACACCATTATCAAAGTGACCACAAATGTGATGAGGTATGTAATGCTTTTATTATAAAGGTGCATTTTTATGGTTAAAATGATCTTCCCCAAACGTCCCTGAGGCTCACACGCTGCTTATAAATGCCAGTTAGGCTCTACACCCCTTGTAAAGCAGATTAATGTGCTTAATTTTAAGACGTCATTTGGCCACATTAGTTGTGATACAAACCGTATCAAAACATATAGGCCTATTGGCTATGCTACATGAGGTGTGTGTGACTATGATTCAATTGTATAGCCTATAGAAATGTTGCTCAACATGAGCTCATGGGCTCTCACGGAGGGTTTTGATTAGATTTTTGAACACATTTGCATTGATGTCAGAGTGATTGGAGGGACAATAGAGTGCTGAGTACCAGGCAGTTAGCAGGTTTGGTTGGCTACTAATGACCAGCAGCATCAGAGCTTGGAGAAACCTAATTACCGTGACTAGAAGGGTCATGTGGAATTTGACTGCCTTCATGACTCATGACCGCGGGTTTGGCGGTGATACGGTCACCGCAACAACCCTACCGAACCCCACCCCATACCCCATACGCTTGTCTTTGATGAAACTGCAATTCTCCCTCAACGTCAGCAAGACAAAGGAGCTGATCGTGCACTACATGGATGGGAGGGCCGAGCACGCCCTCATCCACATTGGCTGTAGTGGAGGGGGTCGAGAGCTTCAAGTTCCTCGGTGTCCACATAAGTAAGGAATTGTCATGGTCCACACATATCAACACAGTTGTGAAGAGGGTGCGGCAACGCCTCTTCCCCCTCAGGAGGCTGAAAAGATTTGGCATGGGCCCTCGGATCCTCAAAAAGTTCTACAGCTGCACCATTAAGAGCATCTTGACTGACTGCTTCACCGCTTGGTATAGCAACTGCTTGGCATCCGAATGCAAGGCGCCACAGAGGGTAGTTAGTGCGTACAGCCCAGTAAGTCACTGGTGCCGAGCTCCCTGCCATCCAAGGTGGTGTCGGAGGAAGGCTCTAAAAATTGTCTTTAGACTCCAGCCACCCAAGATCATATACTTTTCTCTGCTACCACACGGTCAGCGGTACCGTTGCAACAGTTTCTATCCCCAAGCCATAAGACTGCTAAGTAGTTAGTCCGGGTAGCTGTTAGTTAAATAGTTAACCATCTGCTTTGACCCTTTTTGAGTCATCACATACACTGCTGTTACTGTTTATTATCTATCCTGTTGCCTAGTGACATTTACAGTACCAGTCAAAAGTTTGGACACCTACTCATTCAAGGGCTTCTCTTTATTTTTACTATTTTCTTTACGTTGTAGAATAATAGTGATGACATCAACACTATGAAATAACACATACAGAATCATGTATTTGAGATTCTTCAAACTAGCCACCCTTTGCCTTGATCACAGCTTTGCACACTCTTGGCATTCTCTCAACCAGCATCATGAGGTAGTCACCTGGATTTCAATGAACAGGTGTGCCTTGTTAAAAGTTAATTTGCCAATCAGGTATAGGGGTGGTATACAGAAGATAGCCCTATTTGGTAAAAGACCAAGTCCATATTATGGCAAGAACATCTCAAATAAGCAAAGAAAAACGACTGTCCATCATTACTTTAAGGCATGAAGGTCAGTCAATGCGGAAAATGTCAAGATCTTTGAATGTTTCTTCATCCCACTCGATGTCCTTTCCTACCGCTCTGCTAATAAAATGCTCCACGCTTACAGGAAAAAAAACTCCCTCTCCAAATTTGCTTCATTAACAAAAATTTAAAAAAATCACAATTTAACCAACACCCATCAATTTCTGTGACTACCTGGACCTACCAATTGTTTAAGTATTGAAACCAAACCACATGATCTGAATGAAAACTATTTGAATAAACATGAAAATGTGACTGTAAGAAGCTAACATCATTTCAAAGAGGCTACATGTCATATTTAACAGCATATAAACACTCTCAATAGGTCAGGAGCCAGACAGGGAGCCTAAGAAGGAACAAACATTTTTTTTTAGGCTATATTATTTCAAGGCTATAGCATTTGTGAGACACAATAGGCTGGTAGGGACACAAAGCATTTAAACATTTTGTTGTAGTAAATCATTATAGTCTATAAATTGTGCAAATAGCTGTGACTTACTTAGAATTAAATACAAATGAAACTAAAAATGACTTATTAGTTTCTTTTTCAATACATAAAAAAATACAAATAATTTTTAGATACAGAAGTTTGGCCAGTCTCTGGGTTCAGGCTCATGGGATGGAGCCTGGAGAGCAGGTCAGCAGCGCAGAATATCCTCTCCACACTGGCAGAGCCACTGGGGATGCTAAACACACTTTTGGCTACTCTTGCCAGGCTGGGCAGAGATGCAGAGTTGTTTTTTCTATAGGTATGCCTAAATAAAAATAAATAAAAATAAATAACCAAATCAAAACGGAAAGCTCCTTGAACGTGGGAATATTCCAGGCCTATTTGGCTAAAATTAATTTTGGCCCTTCTCTAGAGCAGTGGTTCCAATAACATTTTTTTTTACCTTTATTTAACTAGGCAAGTCAGTTAACTTCTTGATTCTACTTGAGACGCATATGTCTCAAGTAGGCACCTGGAAATGCAAATGCGCTACGCTAAATGCTAAATGTACTCGTTTAAACTCAAACCTTGATCAAAATTCACAAGCAGGGTATTGAATTAAAGCTACACTCGTTGTGAACCTAGCCAACAAGTCAGATTTTTAAAATGCTTTTCGGCGAAAGCATGAGAAGGTATTATCTGATAGCATGCACCACCTGAAAATGCCTGAATGCGACGTAAACAAAGACTCTGCTTATCCGACGCAGCACAAAACGCAGAAATAAAATATAAAACATTCATTACCTTTGACGAGCTTCTTTCTTGGCACTCCTATATGCCCCATAAACATCACTATTGGGTCTTTTTTTCGTTTAAATCGGTCCATATATACCCAAAATAGCTTTCTATGGAAGCTGTGTCATTCAGAAAAAAACATCGTTTTTTAACGCTGCATCATTTTTTTAAATTAAAAAAGTCGACGATAAACTTTCACAAAACACTTCGAAATCCTTTTGTAATCCAACTTTAGGTATTAGTAAACGTTTATAATCTATCAAAATGATTACAGGGCGATGTATATTCAATAGCTCCTCGTGTGCAAATCAATGCCTGCCCATGTCCACATTAACAACATCCGGGTGGAGACTGGAAGAAACGGAAGCCAGATAGATGGATTTTCCAACAATAAATTCAATTGAAAATGACGACAATGGCGACATCGTGTGGAATTTGTATGAATTGCATGCAGGTCGATATTACATTTTGTCCTCTTTTAACAACCATTGGAAGTGACTTATGGAAATTATTTTTAGCTTTCAGAGAGCAGTTTTTCTTGCGTTTTTCAATGAAACACACGATCTGTTATAGTCACAGCCGTGATTTAACCAGTTTTAGAAACTTCAGAGTGTTTTCTATCCACACATACTAATCATATGCATATACTATATTCCTGGCATGAGTAGCAGGACGCTGAAAAGTTGCGCGATTTTTAACAGAATGTTCGAAAAAGGAGGGGGTAGAAGTAAGAGGTTTTAAGAACGAATTCTTATTTTCAATGACTGCCTAACTGCCTGTTCAGGGGCAGAATGACAGATTTGTACCTTGTCAGCTCGGGGGTTTGAACTTGCAACTTTCCGGTTACTAGTCCAATGCTCTAACCACTAGGCTGTCCTGCCGCCCCAGGTTAATGCGAAGGTTGTGCTTGAAAGGATGCACATAAGTCTGCAATGTTGGATTGTATTGGAGAGAGTCTCAGTCTTAAATAATTGTCCACGCAGTCTGTGCCTGTATTTAGTTTTCATGCCAGTGAGGGCCACTCTCACATAGGTACGTGGTTGCATCAGTGTCTTAACAGCACGATTTGCCAAGGCAGGATACTCTGAGCGCAGCTCAATCCAGAAATCTGGCAGTGGCTTCTGATTAAATTACATTTTCACAGAACCGCTTGTTGCAATTTTGAGTCTCTCTTGTTCAGATATGGGTAAGTGGACTGGAGGCAGGGCATGAAAGGGATAACGAATCCAGTTGTTTGTGTCGTCCGTTTGGGGAAAGTACCTGTGTAATTGAGCACCCAACTCACTCAGTATCACATATGACATTGTCTGTAAGCTTGAGTTCATATGCACACAAAAAATCATACAATGGAAAGACCTGTGTGTTGTCCTTATTAATGCAGACAGAGAAGAGTTCCAACTTCTTAATCAAAGCCTCAATTTTGTCCCGCACATTGAATATAGTTGCGGAGAGTCCTTGTAATCCTAGATTCAGATCATTCAGGTGAGAAAAAACATCACCCAGATAGACCAGCTGTGTGAGAAACTCGTCATCATGTAAGCGGTCAGACAAGTGAAAATGATGGTCAGTAAAGACAACTTTAAGCTCGTCTCTCAATTAAAAAAAACGTGCTCCTTGATAACCAGCGCACTTCTGTATGTTGTAAAAGCGTTACATGGTCGCTGCCCATAACATTGCATAGTACAGAAAATACACAAGGGTTCAGGGGCCTTGCTTTAACAAAGTTAACCATTTTCACTGTAGTGTCCGATATGTCTTTCAAGCTGTCAGGCATTCCCTTGGAATCGGGAGCAACTGCTTGCAAGCGCGTTACCACTCCACTATGTCTCCCTGTCATGGCTTTTGCGCCATCAGTACAGATACCAACACATCTTGACCACCAAAGTCCATTTGGAAAGGCACTAATCCCAATATAAGTGAACCCCAAATCAATGTAGTCATCATATTTGCACCTCTTCGATTGTCCAACGTCCCTGTCTGTTGTTCGGATCTTTTTGGCAGTGAAACGATGAAACTTGTAGAAATAAGCCCCACCCTGTTTGGGAATACCTGGTGTAGATAATAAACTGTACCCCTGTTTGGGAATCCCCTGGTGTAGATAATAAACTGTACCCCTGTTTGGGAATACCTGGTGTAGATACTAAACTGTACCCCTGTTTGGGAATACCTGGTGTAGATACTAAACTGTACCCCTGTTTGGGAATACCTGGTGTAGGTACTAAACTGTACCCCTGTTTGGGAATACCTGGTGTAGATACTAAACTGTACCCCTGTTTGGGAATCCCCTGGTGTAGATAATAAACTGAACCCCTGTTTGGGAATACCTGGCGTAGATACTAAACTGTACCCCTGTTTGGGAATACCTGGTGTAGATACTAAACTGTACCCCTGTTTGGGAATACCTGGTGTAGATACTAAACTGTACCCCTGTTTGGGAATACCTGGTGTAGATAATAAACTGTACCCCTGTTTGGGAATACCTGGTGTAGATACTAAACTGTACCCCTGTTTGGGAATCCCCTGGTGTAGATAATAAACTGTACCCCTGTTTGGGAATACCTGGTGTAGATAATAAACTTTTTGTTCTAAGATATCTGATTTTTCGTTTAGTTTTTAGAACTTAATTAGGGTGCCAGTTTGTTTTCAGCATTTTTATTTCCATGACTGATAAAAAGTATTTTTTTCTCATGGCTCTCTCTTGTCCCCTCTCTAGCAGACATATAGTGAGCAATATGTGTGGAACATCAAATCGCAATAAAATCACAGTATAGAATCGGGAGAATCGCAATACATATCGTACCAAAGTATCGTGATAATATAGTATTGTGAGGTCCTTGGCAATTCCCAGCCCTAGTGAGGTGTGCTGTATGTAGCTTGTTAAAGTGTAGGGTAAGGCAGTGCCATGCGGAGGAGGGCAGGTTGGGATAGGGTGTGGAATGCTACATGTGTGTACCTGTGAGTTTGCTCTCCTGGCGTGTTTTATGTATTGTGGGGTTAGCAGGTCCACTCCTCAGCTAACTAACTAGAAGAACGAGGAGATGGTAGCTGAAGTTGATCCGGCAAACGGGGATTTAATGGCCCTGGAAGTACAGGCAAACAGAGGGTTAGGAGGGCTAGCCAAAATTAAAACTAGCAGTCTCACTAATAACTTGGTGGAACTCAGAGGAGAGGTTATCACTGCCCGTTCAGTCTTGGTATCGTTTGCTCTTGCTCTGACCCCCTCAACCCCCAAAACGAGTAACCTATCAGCCATCTGAACTAGGGGCAACTCCTCCCCTACCTCATACTTCCCCCATGAGCCCCCCAACATTATAGAGCAAGAGGGTTACTAGAGTAGGTACGCCTGCCTGGTCTGGATACAGCTACACTATACTTCCACACAGCAGTATTCCTTCTCTCTCCCTCACTGCTCTGATACATTGCATTCCTGACCTGGCCTGTGTGGATGGTTGGCCTGGCACTCCGTGTTTTGTCTGTGTAACTGAAGCACTGTTGTTCACCCTGGCCTTCACCGGCTAGAGCAGTGCGCTTCCTATTAGTCCAGACGGAACTGAGACCAGACAGGAGCACAGGCATTACCATCTCCAAGGCTGGTGTTATTCTTCCTGGAAAGCCTAGGTAGTCCTGAGTGCTAAAGCCGCTACTGTGCCAGCGAACAGGGCTACTGTGCCAGCGAACAGGGCTACTGTGCCAGCAAACAGGGCTACTGTGCCAGCGAACAGGGCTACTGGGCCATGGGTCATCTAACAGGGATGTTTGAGTGTTGGGGACTCACTGCCAAGCAGGTCTGTCTGTCTCATTGGGCTTTGAACACAATGGATGTGCTTCTAAGTACTGGTCCAGGGACAGTTGAATGTTTTTTTTTCCTGATGGTTTAGCTAGAATTGGGTCAGGGAAATCAGATCCAAGACAACTTAAGCATTGTTTTTGCCTTGATCTGTGTTACATGGCACATGATCTCTGTGTTTGTTTGTACACATGATAGATAAGGTCATATACAATTAATGAGTCACAGGTACTCTAGCTATTGATGTGGGTGTTTTGAGTATGTGTAGTCTAGCTTCAGCCTAGTTTGTGTGTGTTAGTGTGTTGGTGTAGTGTGTGTGTGTGTTGGTGTAGTGTTGGTATTGGTGTAGTGTGTGTGTTAGTGTAGTGTGTGTGTGTTGGTGTAGTGTGGTATAGTGTGTGTTGGTGTAGTGTGTGTGTGTGTTCGTGTAGTCGAGTGTAGTGTGTGTGTGTGTGTGTTGGTGTAGTGTGTGTGTGTTGGTGTAGTGTGTGTGTGTTGGTGTAGTGTGTGTGTGTTGGTGTAGTGTGTGTGTGTTGGTGTAGTGTGTTGGTGTAGTGTGTGTTGGTGTAGTGTGTTAGTGTGTGTGTGTGTGTTCGTGTAGTCGAGTGTAGTGTGTGTGTTGGTGTAGTGTGTGTGTGTGTTGGTGTGTTGGTGTAGTGTGTGTGGGTTGGTGTAGTGTGTGTGTGTGGGTTGGTGTAGTGTTGGTGTAGTGTGTATGTTAGTGTAGTGTCTGCCACAGTGGCCAGTGGGCCACTCCCCAGCCTTATTGGGACTATAAACCCCTGAACAGCATCTGTTTAGGAGCCTCCATCCCAGTACAGGCCAGCTGAAAAACATCCTGCTTCCCTTTCAGGGTTTCCGTGAGCTGGTTATGGCCGGCTTTTGGCCGTTTAAAATATTTGATTGGCACCAGCCAATTGTCCGGGAGAAGACAAAAAATCCCATTGCGATATCATGCTTTTTAGCCGATTCGTTGATGTAAATACCAGTTGATAAAAATACATTTGATGGGCCGTGCTTATCGGTCTATAGGTTAATTTGCATAATGTTGTGGAATTAAATGGTATATTGTGTATATTCGTTGTGTATCTTATTTATCACACACAACACAGCATTCAGATTAGAGGTCGACCGATTATGATTTTTCAACACCGATACCGATTATTGGAGGACCAAAAAAGCCGATACCGATTTAATCGGACGATTTAAATCAGAAGTTATTTTTTAATTTTTAATTTTTATTTGTAATAATGACAATTGCAACAATACTGAATGAACACTTTTTTCTAATACATAATTAATAATAATACATCAATAAAATCAATTTAGCCACAAATAAATAATGAAACATGTTCAATTTGGTTTAAATAATGCAAAAACAAAGTGTTGGAGAAGAAAGTAAAAGTGCAATATGTGCTATGTAAGAAAGCTAACGTTTCAGTTCCTTGCTCAGAACATGAGAACATATGAAAGCTGGTGGTTCCTTTTAACATGAGTCTTCAATATTCCCCGATATGAAGTTTTAGGTTGTAGTTATTATAGGAATTATAGGACTATTTCCCTCTATACCATTTGTATTTCATTAACCTTTGACTATTGGATGTTCTTATAGGCACTTTAGTATTGCCAGTGTAAGAGTATAGCTTCCGTCCCTCTCCTCGCTCCTCCCTGGGCTCGAATCAGGAACACAACGGCTACAGCCAGCCTCGAAGCAGCGTTACCCATGCAGAGCAAGGGGAGCAACCACTCCAAGTCTCAGAGCAAATGACGTTTGAAACGCTATTAGCGCGCACCCCGCTAACTAGCTAGCCATTTCACATTGGTTACACTAGCCTAATCTCGGGAGTTGATAGGCTTGAAGTCATAAACAGAGCAATGCTTGACGCACAACGAAGAGCTGCTAGCAAAACGCACAAAAGTGCGCGCACTTTTGAGTCAATGCTTACGTTTGAGTCAATGCTTACGAACCTGCTGCTGCCTACCACTGCTCTGTCAAATACTTGTATGCTTGTATGCTCAATCAGATTATATGCAACGCAGGACACGCTAGATAAACTAGTAATATCATCAACCATGTGTAGTTAACTAGTGATTATGATTGATTGTTTTTTATAAGATAAGTTTAATGCTAGCTAGCAACTTACCTTGGCTTACTGCATTTGCGTAACAGGCAGTCTCCTCGTGGAGTGCAACGAGAGGCAGGTGGTTATAGCGTTGGACCAGTTAACTGTACGGTTGCAAGATTGAATCCACCGAGCTGGGGGATTCTGCCCCTGAACAGGCAGTTAACCCACCATTCCTAGGCCGTCATTGAAAATAAGAATGTATTCTTAACTGACTTGCCTAGTTAAATAAAGATTAAATAAAGGTAAAAAAAAAAAAACTTGAAATCGGCCCTAATTAATCGGCGATTCCGATTAATCGGTCGACCTCTAATTCAGATACCAAGCTTTTGAGAGGTAAATCTGTCAGACAGCGCTTTTCTAAGCCCAAGCATTGTGCAACAATTCTAAATGCAATCGTGTTTAAAAAATGTTTTTGGGATGTGATTAAAAAGAGGTAAAATTTGTATTTCTCAACTGGTAATTCAAACAATCTTCCTATTCACAATTGAAATGCATAGGCAATGGAAGCCAGGCTTCATCAGTGTGACACGCACCACTTTGTAATGAGCTGGAGGTAGTGTGCATTATGTACAGTGCCTTTGGAAAGTATTCAAACCCCTGGACTTTTTTCCACATTTTGTTACGTTAGTCTTATTCTACAATGGAAGAAATACAAATCATCATCTATCTACACACAATACCCCATAATGACAAAGCAATAACAGGTTTTATTTTTTTATTTTAGCAAATGTATTAAATCAGAAAAACCTTATTTACATAAGTATTCAGACCCTTTGCGATGAGACTCGAAATTGAGCTCAGGTGCATTCTGTTTCCATTGATCATCCTTGAGATGTTTCTACAACTTGATTTGGACATGCTTTGGAAAGGCACATGTGTGTGTGTGTGTGTGTGTGTGTGTGGCCGGCTATATATAAAGGTCCCACAATTGATATTGCACGTCAGAGCAAATACCAAGTCATGAGGTTGAAGGAACTGTCCGTAGAGTTCAGAGACATGATTTGTGTCCAGGCACAAATCTGGGCAAGGGTACTGCAGCATTGAAGGTCCCCAAGAACCCAGTGGCATCCATCATTCTTAAATGGTAGAAGTTTGGAACCACCAAGACTCTTCCTAGAGCAGGCCGCCTGGCCAAACTGAGCAATCAGCGGCTTTTGGTCAGAGAGGTGACCAGGAACTAGATGGTCACTCTGACAGAGCTCCAGAGTTCCTCTGGAGAAACTTCCAGAAGCACAACTGTTTTTGCTGCACGCCACCAATCAGGTGTTTATGGTAGAGTGGCCAGATGAAGCCACTCCTCAGTAAAAGCCACATGACCGCCTACTTGGAGTTTGCGAAAAGACACCTAAAGACTCTTAGACCATGAGAAATACAATTCTCTGGTCTGATGAAACCAATATTGAACTCTTTGGCCTGAATGCCATGCGTCGCTTCTGGAGGAAACCCGGCGTCATCCATACGGTGAAGCATGGTGGTGGCAGTATCATGCTGTGGGGATTTTTTTTAGCGGCAGGGACTGGGAGACTAGTCAGGATCGAGGGAAAGATGAACGGCGCAAAGTACTGAGAGATCCTTGATGAAAACCTGTTCCAAAGCGCTCAGGACCTCAGACAGGGGCAAAGGTTCACCTTCCAACAGGACAATGACCCTAAGCACATAGCCAAGACAACTCAGGAATGGCTTTGGGACGAGTCTCTGAATGTCCTTGAGTGGCCCAGGAAGGGCCAGGACTTGAACCCAATCGAACATCTCTGGAGAGACCTGAAAATAGCTGTGCAGCGACGCTCCCCATCCAATCTGACAGAGCTTGAGAGGATCTGCAGAGAATAATGGGAGAAACTCCCCAAATACAGGTGTGCCAAGCTTGTAGCGTCATACCCAAGAAGACTCGAGGCTGTAATTACTGCCAAAGGTGCTTCAACAAAGTACTGAGTAAAGGGTCTGAATACTTATGTAAATGTGATATTTACATTTTGTTTTTGTAATACATTTGTAAATGTGTATAAAACCTGTTTTTGCTTTGGCATTATGGGGTATTGTGATGTCATTATGGGGTATTGTGATGTCATTATGGGGTATTGTGATGTCATTATGGGGTATTGTGATGTCATTATGGGGTATTGTGTGGGGATTGATGAGGGAAAAAAACTATTTAATCCATTTTAGAGTAAGGCTGTAACTGGTCTGAGTACTTTCCGAAGGCACAGTAATTAAGTAACTTACTTGTTTGAAACGTGAAAGTTTTTCTACATTTTATGGGGGATATTTTACTTTGCTTCAAATTAGCATATACAAAATCTTCCCATATCCGTGGAGGTAATTATTTTATACAGACTTCCATTTTCTGTTGAAACCAGTAGACTATTTCTCACAAGTTTTATTGGATTTCAACTTTCTTTAATTGTCTGGTAGCCAAATACACATTTGCGCGTATCCTACTGCCTTGTGCACATTGCCGAGCTAAGAATGTTAAGTAATAATACAGTGCCTTGCGAAAGTATTCGGCCCCCTTGAACTTTGTGACCTTTTGCCACATTTCAGGCTTCAAACATAAAGATATAAAACTGTATTTTTTTGTGAAGAATCAACAACAAGTGGGTCACAATCATGAAGTGGAACGACATTTATTGGATATTTCAAACTTTTTTAACAAATCAAAAACTGAAAAATTGGGCGTGCAAAATTATTCAGCCCCCTTAAGTTAATACTTTGTAGCGCCACCTTTTGCTGCGATTACAGCTGTAAGTCGCTTGGGGTATGTCTCTATCAGTTTTGCACATCGAGAGACTGAAATTTTTTCCCATTCCTCCTTGCAAAACAGCTCGAGCTCAGTGAGGTTGGATGGAGAGCATTTGTGAACAGCAGTTTTCAGTTCTTTCCACAGATTCTCGATTGGATTCAGGTCTGGACTTTGACTTGGTCATTCTAACACCTGGATATGTTTATTATTGAACCATTCCATTGTAGATTTTGCTTTATGTTTTGGATCATTGTCTTGTTGGAAGACAATTCTCCGTCCCAGTCTCAGGTCTTTTGCAGACTCCATCAGGTTTTCTTCCAGAATGGTCCTGTATTTGGCTCCATCCATCTTCCCATCAATTTTAACCATCTTCCCTGTCCCTGCTGAAGAAAAGCAGGCCCAAACCATGATGCTGCCACCACCATGTTTGACAGTGGGGATGGTGTGTTCAGGGTGATGAGCAGTGTTGCTTTTACGCCAAACATAACGTTTTGCATTGTTGCCAAAAAGTTCAATTTTGGTTTCATCTGACCAGAGCACCTTCTTCCACATGTTTGGTGTGTCTCCCAGGTGGCTTGTGGCAAACTTTAAACAACACTTTTTATGGATATCTTTAAGAAATTGCTTTCTTCTTGCCACTCTTCCATAAAGGCCAGATTTGTGCAATATACGACTGATTGTTGTCCTATGGACAGAGTCTCCCACCTCAGCTGTAGATCTCTGCAGTTCATCCAGAGTGATCATGGGCCTCTTGGCTGCATCTCTGATCAGTCTTCTCCTTGTGTGAGCTGAAAGTTTAGAGGGACGGCCAGGTCTTGGTAGATTTGCAGTGGTCTGATACTCCTTCCATTTCAATATTATCGCTTGCACAGTGCTCCTTGGGATGTTTAAAGCTTGGGAAATGTTTTTGTATCCAAATCCGGCTTTAAACTTCTTCACAACAGTATCTCGGACCTGCCTCGTGTGTTCCTTGTTTTTCATGATGCTCTCTGCGCTTTTGACATGACCTCTGAGACTATCACAGTGCAGGTGCATTTATACGGAGACTTGATTACACACAGGTGGATTGTATTTATCATCATTAGTCATTTAGGTCAACATTGGATCATTCAGAGATCCTCACCGAACTTCTGGAGAGAGTTTGCTGCACTGAAAGTAAACATCAAACGTAAACGCCCAATTTTTCAGTTTTTGATTTGTTAAAAAAGTTTGAAATATCCAATAAATGTCGTTCCACTTCATGATTGTGTCCCACTTGTTGTTGATTCTTCACAAAAAAATACAGTTTTATATATTTATGTTTGAAGCCTGAAATGTGGCAAAAGGTCGCAAAGTTCAAGGGGGCCGAATACTTTCGCAAGGCACTGTATATAGGTATATAGGTATATAGATATATAGGTATATAGATATATAGGTATATAGGTAATAAGGTATATAGGTATATAGGTATATAGGTATATAGGTATATAGGTAATAAGGTATATAGGTAATAAGGTAAATAGGTAATAAGGTATATAGGTAATAAGGTATATAGGTAATAAGGTATATAGGTAATAAGGTATATAGGTATATAGGTAATAAGGTATATAGGTAATAAGGTATATAGGTAATAAGGTATATAGGTATATAGGTAATAAGGTATATAGGTATATAGGTATATAGGTATATAGGTAATAAGGTATATAGGTATATAGGTAATAAGGTATATAGGTATATAGGTATATAGGTATGCACGTTCAGCTTTGACATCAGTTTTGCACATCGGTGTTAAACTAGACATCATGCCGATGTTGGCATTTTTAGCTAATATCATCCGATTCCGATATGCTCACTCATATATATCGTGCATCCCTAGTTAAGATAAATTACCATAATCTACATGTGATTTCTGTCATTCTGAGCAGCGTGGGTGGACGCCCTAATCAGGTGATGCACCCAATGCATGGTACATTTCTCCAATGTCCAGTATATTCAAATGCAGCCGGTCAAATGTCTGGTGCCACATTTTAGGCAACAGGACAGTAGCAGCAGTGTATGTGATGAGTCAAGAGTTAGTGCAAAAAGGGTCAATGCAGATAGTCCGGGTAGCTTTTAATAAACTATTTAACTAACTGTTTAGCAGTCTTAGAAGTAGGACTGTTAATGAGTTACTGGTACTGCACTGTAGCAGGAGGACTGTTAAGGAGTTACTGGTACTGTACTGTAGCAGCAGGACTGTTAAGGAGTTACTGGTACTGTACTGTAGCAGCAGGACTGTTAAGGAGTTACTGGTACTGTACTGTAGCAGGAGGACTGTTAACTATTTCAGAAGAGACATAGTGGAGAATGTGCAGAATCCTCTGCTTTCTGTCTTCTTGATTGTTTCAACAATTTCACACATCTTGAATTAATATCAACCCCCATCAGTAGCCGAAGGGTTTGTGCGTGTGCTTGCGCGTGTCAGTGTTTCCATAAGACTGATTAGACTGGGAGCAACTGAGCCCCTCTCCTCTCCTCTTTCTTTTTTTGGCTCCGGTCTGACAATTAAGCATGAACCATACTGTAAATATATGGGTTAGTGCCACAGTTATTCTCCTCTTCTCCCTCTTTCCTTTGCAGAATTGTTGTCCCGCCTTGATTCAGTCTCATGTAGCAAAATTTGAAGTTGTGTTTTTTTTACATTGGATCAAAGCAGAGACCCAGAGCTACAAAATGGTATATCGTACACTGCATTTGAGGAACAATGTAATATTGCTTTGAAAGTTGATAACCTTGCAACCTCACCTTTGAGAAAATGGCCTTTGAATGTTTTGGTACCTACTGGAGAGCTATTCTTTGTCTTCACCCATTCAGCATCGTTCACACCCTCTTTAAGCTTTAGCCCCACCCATTCAGCGTCGTTCACACCCTCTGTAAGCTTTAGCCCCACCCATTCAGCGTCGTTCACACCCTCTTTAAGCTTTAGCCCCGCCCATCTCTTTAAGGGTTGTTCCGAGCGATCTGTCCTAACAACTACAGTCAAGCACCCAAGCTCACATTGGCTAGCTTGCTAGCTACTTCCAGACACAAATGAGAGAACAGCTCACTGACTATTTTACTCAAGCAGAGCTGGTTAGGCTGTTTTTATGTTTTTTGCTAACGTTTACTGACACTGGCCATATTCAACGGGTGTTGAGCGATCGTAAATTCGTCAGTTATTTCGTGCTCTTGCACACTCAGACAAGAGTGCTCTGAAATCATAGTAGATAGCCAGAGCAAATTTACCAGTGACATTCTATTGAAATGGATACTTGCATTGTGAAGTCTTGTTAAGATATATAGCTAGCTAGCTAAACAATGACCCATAATCCCAACTCATGATGTTACTACCCTGCATAAATCTGCAGGTAGCTAACCATCCAAGTCCAATGTAAGCTAGCTAACATTAGGCTATAACTAGCAAAGCAAATGGCTCTGAGATACACGTAACGTTAGCTAGCGAGCCAGCCAGCTAACGTTGGCTAGCTAACAGTACACTGTAACTTGAAATGAAAACGTCTTTCTGGCCATTAGAAACATGGAATATCTGAAAATGTAGCAAGCTAGACTATCTTACCCGTATACATCATGGATGGATGCTTCTCCCGGTCACGGATGCCATGGTTGCCCTTAGTTTGAAGATGTATTCCGGAGACAGGTGTTTTCTCCATCTCCTTAGAGATCATAATCTAATTCCACTGATTTCAAAACTCGGTCCTCCAGAAAGTGAGGAACAACACTTATACAGTTCTACTAAGCAATATATATATTTTTAAAGCTGCGTTAGACAAGATTACCTACACATACTGGCCAGCTCCAATAGACAGAAGCATGGCAGACCAATCCAAACTAATCTCTCGGCATGTCCAGCCCACTCATTATCTCAGCTAATCATGGCCAGTGGGAAGGTTGCTGTCCTTTTTCTGTGGCTAAATCAACTAGGCTCGTAATTTAACAATTGTATTCGTATTTACCGATGGCATTCACATTTGTTATTAAGACACATGAAAGTTCACATGTTCCAGAAGGCATTTCTGCCAAAAAAACTTATTTAGATAAAAAAAAAAAAAAAAAAACTCTTTACGTTCAAATGGCCTTCCTGTGAAATAGTGACCCGCGACATACGCCTAGTTTCCTGGAACAAGTCACGTATACTGGGCCTAGTTTTCTGGAACGAGTCACGTATATTGGGCCTAGTTTCCTGGAACGAGTCACGTATAAACTAGGCCTAGTTTCCTGGAACGAGTTGCGTATAAACTGGGCCTAGTTTCCTGGAACGAGTCACGTATAAACTGGGAAATTAGACTTTTTAGCTAGACTCACTCTCAACCCCGCTGTGGTGACATCTCAACCAAACAAAAACTCTTCACCACTAGGGATGTTACGATTTACCGATACACATCAGTCCCAATGTTTAAGATACAAGTGCATCTGTCTGCGGACCCCAAACCGATCCAAATGTGAGCATGCATCGGTAAAAAATGTATTCAAACTTTTACAAATCTTCGGTTCACATTTTTGTTGCTCATATTACATTCTACCGTCTGGAAAACACCTGGTCTTTTATGACAACCGATGCGTGCTCTCCTTCAGTGTCCAACTGCATGGAGCTGTGTTGACGTCGTTGATCTACAAGTCATTTTGCATGCTGAACAACCCCAGACAATATATGTAGCCTAGTCAAAACTGCGCACTGTGCCTAGCGTAGCTCGCTGACCAATAACAGCTAGGCGGCCTGCTCCTAATCTTGCACATCTACGCGGCACCTTCAGGGTTCAAATGCTAAAATGGCATGTGTGATATCAGGCTTCATTAGTCGAGGGACAACCTATGTCATTTGCTAGGTTATTGTTATCTATTCGCTATTTAATGGTGTTTTACCGGAATAAAAGTAAGCTACCGGAGACACAACTCTCATCTGACTATACCTGCTGAACAGGGTTTACAATAGATTGTATTTTCATTGTTCAGGTTCATCCTCAGCAGTAGTTTTGCTTTTAAGCAATCAGTGCATATGGTCATTTTTAGATATACAGGGTAAAGTTGATAATTTCATAATGAGGACGTCAATCACTTTTGCGAAGAGCACCGCTTGGCCAAAGAGAGAGGAGATGAGATTATCACACCCTAAAAACATCCAAACGGTCAAAACCATTTTCAGATGGGGTGAAATCTAAAGTTGTGCAATATGTTCATTGGCTATGTCATAGTTAATTTGTAAAATATAAATATTGATACATTAGTAGCTCCAACACTTAATCTGCATAAATTACATGTTAATTAGTGTGATGGTGGGTAAAAAGGAGTGTGTGGTGGGGGGTAATATTGCCCCCCCCCCCCAAAAAATCTGGTAGTGCGGCTATAGTTGCCTAGTCTCCCTTATTGCTCAGCTCAGGCACCTACATAGTATAGACATAGAGTTGTATCCTTCCCCCCTCTTAGCCACAGAGAGGCCAGGCTCATGATCTCCATCAGCAGCAGATTTCCATTCAGAATGGATAATGAATGCAACAACTGTATCAAAATTAAACGTATGGTTCCTATATCGTATCTGAGCCCATGTATCTAGATTTTTACAACAGGTCGGTCTAATCCTGAGTGCTGATTTGGTTAAAAGCGCATTCCAGCTGGTGTCTATTCTGCAAGTTACCACCGGCTAAATCTATGACGTTAAAATGCCTATTTATTCTGTTCTGTCTGACTGCATAATCCACTGTCTCATCAGCCCAACCAGGCAATTTATAAACTTGATCTCCGCTATAAAAAACATCTAGACATTTTCTCACATTTCTTTTAGACAAATGTTTAGTTTTCAACAGGGGAGATTTGTATAAACCTTTACTGTCTGTCTCTCTGACATTTGCAACATTTTTACAATATTCTATTCTATACAATATACTATTATTTTGAAAGGCTGTTTTTCCATTGAAAGCCTATCCACCATACAAAGACTTAGGACCCAGTTCATGGTCTCTATGGCTTCCTCTACATGTGGCCAGTCTTTAGGCATCGTTTCAGGCTTTTACTCTGAAAAATGAGGGAGATACAGCACTTTCAATCAGTGGCCAGTGGAAATTTCCATTCATTCATCGGGAATGCGCCTTTCTTGTTTCTCCTTTCCTATTGACAAAGCTTTTGTCCGGTTGAAATATTGATTATTTATGACAAAAACAACTGGAGGATTGATTTTAAACATTGTTTGGCATGTTTCTACTAACTTTTATTGTACTTTAAAAAAAACTTTTTGTCTGGACTTTTTAGTGCACGCGCCTTAAGCATTCAGATTACTGGACAAAACGCGCAAACAAAAAGGAGGTATTTGGTCATAAAGAGGGACAGTATCGAACAAAACAAACATTTATTGTCTAACATGGAGACCTGGGAATGCCACCAGATGAAGATCATCAAAGGTAAATGATTAATTTTAATGCTATTTCTGACTTTTGTGACACTCTCCTTGCCTGGAAAATGGCTGTATGGGTTTCTGTGGCTAGGTGCAGACCTAACGTAATCGCAAAGTGTGCTTTCTCCATAAAGCCTTTTTGAAATCTGACACATTAAGGAGAAGTTTATCTGTATTCGTATGTTTAACACTTGTATCGTTTATCAATGTTTATGATGAGTATTTCTGTAATTTATGTGGCTCTCTGCACTTTCACCTGATATTTGTTTGAGACAATGCATTTCTGACCATAACGCGCCAATGTAAACATATTTTTGGATATAAATATGAACTTTATCGAACAAAACATACATTTATTATGTAACATGAAGACTTATGAGTGTCATCTGATGAAGATCATCAAAGGTTAGTGATTCATTTGATCTCTATTTCTGCTTTTCGTGGCTCCTCTCTTTGGCTGGAAAAAATGGCTGTGTTTTTCTAGGTACTGACCTAACATAATCGTTTGTGCTTTCCTCGTAAAGCCTTTTTGAAATCGGACACTGTGGTGGGATTAACAACAAGTCTATCTTTAAAATGGTGTGAAATACTTGTGTGTTTGAGGAATTTTAATTATGGGATTTCTGTTGTTTTGAATTTGGCGCCCTGCAATTTCACTGGCTGTTGTCGAGGTGGGACGCTAGTGAGGTGAACAACCACTGATTCCCATTGATCCCCCAAATCGTAAAATAGAAACCGTCACTTCTCCTTCTGCCATATATAATCCGTTAGTGATGGTATCCAGAAATATGGATTTATAGCCAGAATCTCTCACTTTCTCTTGTCCCTTTTTGTGATGGAATTTTAACACAATCTCCTCACCCAGATCAGCCCTCCTCCCCCACTCATCCAACCACAGCCACGTTTAAAAGCCCTTCTCTTTTTGATTAGAAGCACCAGCTAGGCTCCGGCTCTGGGACAATCTCCGTCTGCAGACATGACTGTGCATACTCCATGTAATTAGAACACACACTCCGGCCTTCTGGATTAACGCTCAACCATCACTTTAATCCAAATCCATTATGAGGATTACTACCAGGGGTCGTGTTCGCTTTCAGAAATCTGCGTTTTGAAAATGCAGAACCATCAAACAAATCAGTGTTTTTGTTCAGCAATTTCCCCTGCGTTTTATATTGAAAGGCAACAATGTTTTTTTGTTTCATTAGAGGGATAAGGGGTGCGCAACTCTAGTTTTTCACCACACAAAATAAATGAATGCATAAAGATTCAGCAGAAAAAAGCTTAGTTTATCAGATGACAACATAAGTGCAACGCTGGCTAGCAGCGTAAGTAAGTAAACTAGCTTACAAGTAAAGAGCAAAGTATTTTTTGCGAACACGATGTGTGGCCATCATAATGTTTATCATAGAAAGAATGTAGCAAGCTACATTTCCTAATGTTTTGTTTCAAATTAATCTAGCATTTTAACTACCGGAGAAAAGTAACCATCCCCTCTTCCTCTCTGCCATCAGACAGTCAGAGCTCTGTCTGCTGATCCAATCTCCGTTCGTGAATGGGATTTTGATTGGTCTGACAACGACGAGAGCAAAGATTTCTCATCCGAGTGGAGGAGTGCAACTGAAGTACATAATTAGTCTAAAGTTGAGCAGAAATGTTGATCTGCGGTTACAAAACGCAACAAGATATTTAATCTGCGTTTCTTCCCCCGTTTTTTTTTTGTGAAAAAGGCAGGATGCAGGATTAACAACCTCTGCGCTACTCAGCAATTGGCTGTGAGAGGGATCTAGGAACCGTGTTTGCGTTACCTACTTTATTTGTTTACAAGGAGGGCATTGTTTGTGTTGGCTTGAGGGGATAACTGACTTCCAAAAACGTGACCTTGTGGATAAACTGGTGTTTGTCTGGCAGCCAATGAGGAGGTTATCTTATTGTAACTCCTAGCTAGTAACAGTGAAGGATCTGGTATTGAGTGGAATATCCACACACCACGACACTAGCTACTTATCGTATCCTTAGTAGTGTTGGCAGCTTCCCTATCCCAAGGACACACATTGGAATTGCCAGCCTTCAGAAGAACTGAATGACTGACGCATGAGGGCATTGCTTTGCCACGTGTGTGTGTGTGTGTGTCTGGAGAAGGTTTGTTCACTGGATGCTCTGGGAACTCTCTCTTGTGCGTCATCCGTCTCCTAGCCAGGATGCAGGATGCAACACCACTTTCTCCTGCGTGTGTGTGTGTGTTCCTGCGTGTGTGTGTGTTCCTGTGTGTGTTTGTTTGAGCCTGGACAGTGTCCACATGCTTGTGTGTGTGTGTGTGCAGCATTTGTCGGTGTGTTTACCTCTACTGATCGAGCTCTGCAGTGTCTGTGCCGTGTGTCAGTGAGCCTGTCTCTGCAGTGTCTGTGCCGTGTGTCAGTGAGCCTGTCTCTGCAGTGTCTGTGCCGTGTGTCAGTGAGCCTGTCTCTGCAGTGTCTGTGTCGTGTGTCAGTGAGCCTGTCTCTGCAGTGTCTGTGTCGTGTGTCAGTGAGCCTGTCTCTGCAGTGTCTGTGCCGTGTGTCAGTGAGCCTGTCTCTGCAGTGTCTGTGCCGTGTGTCAGTGTGCCTGTCTCTGCAGTGTCTGTGCCGTGTGTCAGTGAGCCTGTCTCTGCAGTGTCTGTGCCGTGTGTCAGTGAGCCTGTCCGCAGTGTCTGTGTCGTGTGTCAGTGAGCCTGTCTCTGCAGTGTCTGTGTCGTGTGTCAGTGAGCCTGTCCACAGGAGTAATGAAAGAAAGCAGCAGAGGCCCAGCCAGCCAGTTAATCAGTCAGCCAGCTCCAGACCTGCACTGCACAAGCTGAGCCTCTTCTTCTCTGTTCTCACCCAACCAAAGTCACATTCAGCTCTATCTTTGTTCACAAACAGGTGGTTGGTTATTGAGGAAGGTTCTCTTCAAAATATTTCCCTACTTATCACCTCTTGTATCATCACCAACATATACAAACAACAGGGGTCATTTGTTTACAACGTCACACCATGTTAATATTTTACATGACTGTGACAGACCTACTACACCTTCCTACTTCTTGTAATGAGATGGTGTTGTTGTGAAGGAAATTATCTTGTAAGGAAGGAATGTATTTGTCATTGCTATCCAGTACTGCTGGCCGGAGCCAGGGCCAAGCCGCCAGGGCCTAGCTGCCCGGAGCCAGGGCCTAGCCGCCCGGAGCCAGGGCCTAGCCGCCCGGAGCCAGGGCCTAGCCGCCAGGGCCTAGCCGCCCGGAGCCAGGGCCAAGCCGCCCGGAGCCAGTGCCTAGCCGCCAATGCCAAGCCGCCCGGAGCCAGGGCCTAGCCGCCCGGAGCCAGGGCCAAGCCGCCCGGAGCCAGGGCCAAGCCGCCCGGAGCCAGGGCCTAGCCGCCCGGAGCCAGGGCCTAGCCGCCCGGAGCCAGGGCCTAGCCGCCCGGAGCCAGGGCCAAGCCGCCCGGAGCCAGGGCCTAGCCGCCCGGAGCCAGGGCCTAGCCGCCCGGAGCCAGGGCCAAGCCGCCCGGAGCCAGGGCCTAGCCGCCCGGAGCCAGGGCCTATGTGTTAGCATCCACAACGCTCCGGTCAAACACCACGCCCACTAATGTTTCTTCTCCACGATGAGTCTGGATTTTGTTCTTCTCTGACGATTTCTCTTGAATGTGAACACATTCAAACCGTTCTGCTTGGTCCCAGAAACCAATGGTTTGGATCAGAACCGGCCTACAGGAATCATGAATCACATAATTTTGACATCAACACAAACGACTTCTAGGAGGGTAGGTTTAGACTGGTGCTGGGTGATATGTCCAATTATTTTGGGTCATTTTTATTTATGTTTTTGCACGATATTCCAAATGCCTGTATCGCAACAATCAAGGTTTTGTTATTTTTCGTTTTTATGAGCGTTTATGCGTTTACGCTTGTTCTCATGTAGTGTTTTGGTCTCCTTCACTCCTCTGTGCTGTGTGCACATCTCCGTTCTAACAATGGGAGTCGTTGTCGCTAAAGCGGAGAGGCAACAAGCCGAGGTCCAAAATAAACCCATAGAAATGCATTGGCTTATTTTGGACAGATTTTAGCGACAGTGAAACCTCTTGCTTTGCCTCTTCCTATATGGTTTACACACACCAAGCCCCTCCCCGCGCTTATCACCCCAACAAAGTTGAGAGATCACGTCTTCTCTGACAGGCGGTTCCAACTCGCTATTTGCATTTGAGGTTTGGTCTAACAGAATGGGTCATATGGACACTGAAACACATTGAGACATTAATTTACTGTAGTAGAGAAGTTAACCCTGTTTATGTCTCAACTTCTCAAATTGCGCGTAGAGCAGACGCTACTAAAACCAGAGTATAATGAACATTGATTCTGGAAAGTTAATGCTCAGTTTGTCGCGCGCGGTATTTGGGTACCACGTACTGCTGGCAGCATTTTAGCCAAACACTGTTATACTAGCTGTCTAGTCTGTGTTTTATCAATGTCAAATAAGCATAAAACACAATTATATAAGGAATAAGTCAACTCGTTCTCATTCTGAGAAGTAAGGAACGCAACTTGATTTCAACATCTGAACCAAGTGGACAGGCTAGCATGCTGTTCAAACAGTTGTAGACGGACAGAAGGGTGTGTTCATAACAATTCAACTGCTCTGTTTTGCTAGCTGGCAAATAGATCCAAGTTGGCTAAACTTATGTAGAAATATAAAGATGAGCTGGCAACTCACTAGCACGTGGGCTAGCACTTGAGAGATTGTTGATGAGACCGGTGTTCATTTTCATTAGCCCAATGCCTGCTACAGGAGGTTGGTCATTATCAGTGAATGTATATTAAGGTCATTTTCATAGACTGACTTGAAAGCCAGATCAGTGATTATTGCCCAAAAAAGCAGGATGTTCTATTTTGATAAACAAATTAAATTATTAGTGGGTCTTATGGTTGTGGAAGGTGTACATTCAGCCTAGGTAAATTCATTAGATAAAATGTTTCTATAAACCTGTTTTCGCTTTGTCGTTATGGGCTGTTGTGTGTAGATTGGTGGGGTAAAAAATGTATTTAATCCATTTTAGAATAAGGCTGTAACGTAACACAATGTGGAAAAAGTCAAGGGGTCAGAATACTTTCCAAATTCACTGTAGATCATTATTATCAGAGTCTAAGCAACTTCACCCTGGTGCTATTAGAGGCCTAGGTTTGAGCTACTGCAAACTGTTAGAGAGTACTTTAGGGGATGAGGTTTGAGCTACTGCAAACTGTTAGAGAGAACTTTTGGGGATGAGGTTTGAAAGATGTTATTAGGATTGTCCATGGTTGACTTTTGAACTTTACGTTCACCCTTCACCTTTTTGTGAAGCCAGTGGACCAGTATAGATGTATAGTAACCTATAGCCACCAGTGTTTTGGTGTGGGCCAGAGTAAGGTGGCCCCACCATGACATCTGACCCCTAACAAAGCCACGGGGGTCAGAAGGTTCCTGATTTCATGTTGGAGCTCCATAAAGGCCTGTGGAAATACTGTATCAGCCCTTCATTAATCAACGGGCCAAGAATAAACACAGAGAGCGCACGCATGGCTGACCCCCTGACCTGCAGCCAAACCACACATTTACCCTGGCAGCCTATGGACGCTCACGATTGCACCGCATGGCCTCAGGAGGAATGCATTACATTACGTAGCCCTAGCCTTTAGAAACCCAGCCCAACGGGGTCTTTGTAAAGGCATGGTGGCAAGCCATGCCAAATTATGAAGATGAAATCCGTAAAGGCTCATTTGGAGGGCGGGGGAGAGGAATATAAAGGAGTTGGTTGTTGTGAGAGCCAGCTCAGACTGAGGCCTCATTAAAAAAGACTTGGTTTGGGAGGGATAGAGTGTAGCATAATGCTGTTCTGGCGCTAAGCTCTGAGCACGGAGGAGAGACGTGATCATGCAGGCTGAATATCATTCATGGACCCCCCCCCCCCTCGCGCTCCCTCTGTTCTCTCCTGCAGATAGACCAATGTAATGCTGTGTGTTCCTCCAGTCAGCCAGGACAGATGGGGAAAAACCCTGAGTAAACTCTAGTTGTTCTTAATACCACACACACACACTCTCGATTTCTCACGTCCTCTTTTCTCTTTCACTGCCCTTCTCATCACCCCTTGTTCAGTCTGAGCTCCTAGCACCTCGCACTAGCTCCTCTGTCACAGATCAGATCAACTGTCTTGGAGAGGAAGTGAAATGGTTAATGTGGCTTGTTTCCTCTCCTACCTGCTCTGCCTTTTCCACTGACATCTGGAGAGTGGGAGTCGTGACTGTAGGTTAGAGACAGATGGTGTTTCACTACTAGGCTGACTGACTGAACAGTGAATAGAACAGGAGATGGACGAGGGAGGGGAAATACCTGACATACAGGGCAGACTAGCTTTACAGAAAAAAACCCCAGCTTGGGTCTTATCCCCAACATAATTATAGAAAAGACCCTTAGTAAAGGCATCCTATGAAGTCTTGTGTCTGTCTGAAAGCACAGCTAAGCTAAGCAGATGCAGACAGTGATGCAAGTGTTATGTCTCTGGCCCAGACGTGCCGCTCTGAAGACAATTCTCCCTGATTTAAACTGAAATGATACAGCCCCTGAAAGAAGATCTGTATTGTAGTTTATGGTAGTCAGTCTGAAGATGGAGAATCCAATTGAATGGCCAGAGATTTCTTTAAACAAGGACCTGGAGGTGGGGGAGGGGTTGTGCTGTTGTCACACATGGACGCATTTTGAGTCGCCAGGGTCTCTTAGTTCCTTAATTCTCCTCGTAGACCCCTTCAAAGATAGACCCCGTCTCTGAAGGGGAGAGGACACACACACACACACACACACACACACATACACACACTCTCTCTTCACTACCCTTTCTCTTGATATAACCTGTGCCCGTTTGCTGATGCGTCTCAAGGGATATCAATTATCTGCTGGTGAGACTTATGACTTAAGACTTATGATCTCCTCATAATGACATGCTGCTGCTCAACGTCTTGAGACTGTGCCTGAATCACCTGCTGTTATTCATATTATTTAGATACATTAAAGGCTGGAGTCTAGTCTATGTTATGCCTCTGATTTCAACCTTAATGTATGTTATGCCTCTGATTACAACCTTAATGTATGTTATGTCTCTGACTACAGCCTTAATGTATGTTATGTCTCTGATTACAACCTTAATTTATGTTATGTCTCTGACTACAGCCTTAATTTATGTTATGTCTCTGATTACAACCTTAATGTATGTTATGTCTCTGATTACAACCTTAATGTATGTTATGTCTCTGATTTCAACCTTAATGTATGTTATGTCTCTGATTACAACCTTAATGTATGTTATGTCTCTGATTACAACCTTAATGTATGTTATGTCTCTGATTACAACCTTAATGTATGTTATGTCTCTGACTACAGCCTTAATTTATGCCTTTGTGTCTGTTTTAGGCCTGAAGTATACAATAGTACAGCTAGTGATGGGGAAAATGTTTTGTTCAGTTCCATATCTGTACCTGCGCTAAAACTCCAGTAGCTTGTTCTCCATCTTCATTTTAAATAGTGAGCCAACATGCTTTCATCATTTATATTTCCCTGACGGATCAAAACTCATGCTCTCTCTTGTCTCTCTGCAGTAGACATATAATGAGCAATATGTTTGGAACATCAAATCGGACATGAAAACAAGGCCATCTACAGGGCCTTCAGAAAGTATTCATACCTCTTGACTTATTCCACATTTTGTTGTGTTACAGCCTGAATTCAAAATGGATTACATTTCATTGTTTTCTTCTTCTCACCCATCTGTACACAATACCCCATAATGACAAAGGGAAAACATGTTTTTAGAAATGTTTTGCTAAGTTATTGAATATGAAATACAGATTTCATTTGCATAGGTATTCACACGCCTGCGTCAGTACTTTGTAGAAGCACCTTTTGAGACGTCTTGGGTATGTATCAGCTTTGCACATCTGGATTTGTGGATTTTCTTAAGCTCTGTTATGTTACACGGAGATCAGCAGTGAACAGCAGTCTTTAAGTCTTTACACAGATTTTCAATGGGATTATTTTGCTGTATGCTTGGGGTCATTGTCCTGTTAGACTGGGGGGGCGAAGATTTACATTCTAAGGTCGTTTTCACTCTGAAGCAGATTCTCATGAAGGATTTGCCTGTATTTGATGAAGAGCATCCCCCATAGCATGTTGCTGCCACCACCATGCTTCACAGTAAGGATGGTGTTAGACGGGTGATGAGCTGTGCCTGGTTTCATGTGCTTGGTTATGTCATGTGCCTTTTTCTCAGTACTGGCTTCTGTCTGGGCACTCTATCATAAAGCCCAGATTGGTGAAGAGTTGTAGAGGCCGTTGTCCTTCAGGCAGGTTCTCCCATCTCAGCCAATGGGGTCATTGGGTTCTTGGTCACCTCCCTGACCAAGGTCCTTTTTACAGGGATGACAGACTAGTCACCTTTTGTCCAAATTTTCCATTTTGATTCCAAAATAGGTGACCTACGTGATTCGTGTATATCCGATGAGAAAAGTCTGGGGGGGGGCTTTGGGTCACTACTGGCTGTAGGTGAACGAGTGATGCGCATTTGGAGCAATACTGGCTGTATCCAAGGCTCAGCCAATCGTTGACATAACAACAGAATGCAGCGCAGCACGCGACTGAAGAGAGAAGAGAACCAATTGACTATTTAAAGCATCAGCGCGCCTCTGGAAAGGCAGCGCGTCAGTTACAGCAGCGCGTCCCCAGCAGCGCGTCCCCTGAAAGATAACGAAGAGGTAACGTTAGGTGAGAAGCCTGACCCCGGAGACGGGGGTGAGAAGGTAATGAAGTGTACTTCATGAGCTGTAACCGAAAAACAACTGGCATTTGGAAACTTTGAGGTGAGGGAGAAAGTGTGGTGGAACAAGCATTAGCATTGTTAAGTATCTTGCTAGCTGGATTGAATTCTCCGTTAGCTACCCAGAGAAATGTTGAGCATTAGCCAACTTATCTGATCAAATAATTGAGTTTATGTTGTGAAAATTAGCTTGCTAATAAAGTCAGAAACCTAACGTTACAACATCAGATAAGCTAACATCAGTAATCTAACCAATTCGCTATAGTATTAACTGGTATGCGACTCCTTGCCGTTCCTCAAATTATAACGCGTTAGTTGCTTAATGGACCGTGGCAATGTTAACACAGAGTGGTTAGTTCATTAGCTAGTTAACTAATGTTTAACCTCTACAGTATGTGGTTCATTTTCTGAATGAGAGAATTAGGTGAAAATTAGGAGTTGCTTATTAAACTAGTGTATTCAGGGATCAAGTGTAGGTGCAGCTAGGCCTGGTCTGGGCTGGATGCCACTATAGAGGTGAAAGGAACACCACACACTTTCCCCCTTCTCACTTTTTCAATACAGTAGATTAAAAGGGGTATGCCAGGAATACTCTCTGCCTGAAAGAGATCAATTATACCAACACATGATATCATGCTCTGCTGGCACATTGTAGAGCAGCTGTCCACAGGCAGAAAGTGTGCAATGTAATGATGTGCAGTGTATCCCAAAGAGATTGTTTTTGTTGTGTTGAACTTGACAGTAATGTGTGTGTGTGTGTGTGTGTGTGTGTGTGGGGGGGGATTATATATATTTTTTACTCTGTGAATGTTATTTTTGCACACATGTAGCCTTCCTTGTGCACTTGATCGATGCCTAGTAAGTGGCCACTATATTAGAGCAAAAATAGAATGCCTGTTTGTTTCATTCTATTTCTACTTTAAGATGTTTTTTCCCCCAATGTGTGTGTGTGGTCACAAGCATTCTATTTTAAAGGCTGTCATGGTAACAAGCATTCTATTTTAAAGGCTGTCATGGTAACAAGCATTCTATTATAAAGGCTGTCGTGGTAACAAGCGTTCTATTATAAAGGCTGTCGTGGTAACAAGCTTTCTATTATAAAGGCTGTCGTGGTAACAAGCTTTCTATTATAAAGGCTGTCGTGGTAACAAGCGTTCTATTATAAAGGCTGTTGTGGTAACAAGCGTTCTATTATAAAGGCTGTCGTGGTAACAAGCGTTCTATTATAAAGGCTGTCGTGGTAACAAGCGTTCTATTATAAAGGCTGTCGTGGTAACAAGCGTTCTATTATAAAGGCTGTCGTGGTAACAAGCGTTCTATTATAAAGGCTGTCATGGCTTACTGCAATATTAGTTTGTATTGTTTTTTCTCAAGATTTGAGTGTCATTTGCAGTAAAGTCGAGACAACAAATAACATTGGATTGTTTCTTAATTTTTTTAAGCTGTAAGTTAGGTTCACATGAACCACTTGATCACACAGATCATATTCTTTGTTGTTAAATTAGTTAAAACCTGCATTTCCCCTCGCAGGGTTTTGTTGGATGTTTCAGTGCAAAAAAAAAAAAAGTGTAAACTTTTTGGGCCCTCACCAGTTTGCATCCCTGCTTGTTGCTCAGTTTGGTCGGAAGGCTAGCTCTAGGCAGAGTCTGGGTAGTTCCATGTTTTTTTTTCAATTTCACAATGTTGGAGACCACTGTGCTTTTAGAAAGTTTCAACACTCTGGAAAGTGTTTTGTAGCCTTCCCCAGATAAACTCAAAAAAAGAAACGTCTCTTTTGCAGGACCCTGTTTTCAGGACCTGTTTCTCAGGACACTGTTTTCAGGACCTGTTTCTCAGGACTTTGTTTTCAGGACTCTGTTTTCAGGACCTGTTTCTAGGACCTGTTTTCATGACCTGTTTCTCAGGACACTGTTTTCATGACCTGTTTCTCAGGACACTGTTTTCAGGACCTGTTTCTCAGGACACTGTTTTCAGGACCTGTTACTCAGGACACTGTTTTCATGACCTGTTTCTCAGGACACTGTTTTCAGGACCTGTTTCTCAGGACCTGTTTCTCAGGACCTGTTTCTCAGGACACTGTTTCTCAGGACACTGTTTCTCAGGACACTGTTTTCAGGACCTGTTTCTCAGGACACTGTTTTCAGGACCTGTTTCTCAGAACACTGTTTTCAGGACCTGTTTCTCAGGACACTGTTTTCAGGACCTGTTTCTCAGGACACTGTTTTCAGGACCTGTTTCTCAGGACACTGTTTTCAGGACCTGTTTCTCAGGACACTGTTTTCCTGGACCTGTTTTTCAGGACCTGTTTTTCAGGACCTGTTTCTCAGGACACTGTTTTCAGGACCTGTTTCTCAGGACACTGTTTTTCAGGACCTGTTTCTCAGGACACTGTTTTCAGGACCTGTTTCTCAGGACCCTGTCTGGGACAGCAGGTGGCCTAGTGATTAGAGCGTTGGACTTGTAACCAAAAGATCCAATCACCGAGCTGACAAGGTAAAAATCTGTCGTTCTGCCCCTGAACAGGCAGTTAACCCACTGTTCCTAGGCTGTAATTGAAAATAAGAATTTGTTATTAACTGACTTGACTAGTTAAATAAAGGTAAAATTAAAAAAAAAAGGATAATTTGTAAAAATCCAAGTAACTTCACAGATCTTCCGTACACAATTAATGAACATGCACCTGTGGAATCGTCGTCAAGACACTAAAAGCTTACAGATGGTAGGCAATTATGGTCACAGTTATGAAAACTTAGGACACTAAAGAGGCCTGACTCTGGAAAAACACAAAAAAAGATGCCCATGGTCATCTGCGTGAACGTGCCTTAGGCATGCTGCAAGGAGGCATGAGGACTGCAGATGTGGCCAGGACAATAAATTGCAATGTCCGTACTGTGAGACGCCTACAGGGAGAGAAGGCGGACAGCTGATCGTCCTCGCAATGGCAGACCATGTGTAACAACACCTACACAGGATCGGTACATCCGAACATCACACCTGCGGGACAGGTACAGGATGGTAACAACAACGAGTTACACCAGGAACGCACAATCCCTCTATCAGACTGTCCGCAATAGACTGAGAGAGGCTGGACTGAGGGCTTGTAGGCCTGTTGTAAGGCAGGTCCTTACCAGACGTCACTGGCAACAACGTCTCCTATGGGCGCAAACCCACCATCGCTGGACCAGACAGGACTGGCAAAAAGTGTTCTTCACTGACGAGTCACGGTTTTGTCTCACCAGTGGTGATGGTCGGATTCGTGTTTATGTGTGCGTCCTTATCCAATTCCGAGGTGCATATTAATGCAGATTAATGTGCTTAATTTTATGACGTCATTTGGCCACATTAGTTGTGATACAAACCTTATCAAAACATATAGGCCTATGGGCTATGCTACATGAGGTGTGTGTGACTATGATTAGAAAAAGTTGCCAAAAAAGTATGTTTCTTATGCTGGGCATCATTTACAAGTGATAATATATAATTCACAAGTGATAGCCTGATGGGTGACAATATTAGCCTATTCCTGATTTAATCTGGTCTTTACATATACTAAATCATATGTGTGATATTTGTTTTGATTTAGAATGAACCATTATCATGCACCTGTATCGAAACAGAGGCAGTGGGAAAAAAGACATGTCATCTATACACTTAAATAACGAATGGAGGACGCTTTTCCCATGGTTCATTTTCATGCCAGTCAGGTAGGCTATACTCCTGTTAGGAAAGTTGAGAAATAAATATAGTAGGCCTATAGAAAGCTGATGGGATCCTTGTCTTTTATTAGAGCCCATCACTCCTATAGAAAGCTGATGGGATCCTTGTCTTTTATTAGAGCCCATCACTCCTATAGAAGGCTGATGGGATCCTTGTCTTTTATTAGAGCCCATCCGTCCTATAGAAAGCTGATGGGATCCTTGTCTTTTATTAGAGCCCATCACTCCTATAGAAAGCTGATGGGATCCTTGTCTTTTATTAGAGCCCATCACTCCTATAGAAGGCTGATGGGATCCTTGTCTTTTATTAGAGCGCATCACTCCGTTTTCTCATTCAATTGTATAGCCTATAGAAATGTTGCTCAACATGAGCTCATGGGCTCTCACGGAGGGTTTTGATTAGATTTTTGAAGACATTTGCATTGATGTCAGAGTGATTGGAGGGACAATAGAGTGCTGAGTACCAGGCAGTTAGCAGGTTTGGTTGGCTACTTATGACCAGCAGCAGCATCAGAGCTTGGAGAAACCTAATTACCGTGACTAGAAGGGTCATGTGGAATTTGACTGCTTTCATCACTCACTTGGCGGTAATACGGTCACCGCAACAGCCCTAGATATAAATATACTGAAGAAAATTGCAACATGTAAAGCGTTGATCCCATGTTTCATGAGCTGAAATAAAAAATCCCAGAAATGTTCCATATGCACCAAGCTTATTTCTCTCAAATTTAAGCACACATTTTACTTATGTTAGTGAGCATTTTCCTTTGCCAAGAGAATCCATCCACCTGACAGGTGTGGCATATCAAGGTGACTAAACAGCACGATCATTACACAGGTGCACCTTGTGCTGGGGCCAATAAAAGGCTACTCTAAAATGTGCCGTTTTGTCACACAACACAATGCCACAGATGTCTCAAGTTTAAGGGAGCATGTATTTGACCTGCTGACTGCAGGAATGTGTACCATAAGCCGCCTCCAATGTCTTTTTAGAGAATTTAGCTGTACGTCCAACCAGCCTCACAAACGCAGACCACGTGTAACCACGCCAGCCCAGGACCTCCACGTCCGGTTTCATCACCCGCGGGATCGTCTGAGACCGGCCACCCGGAAAGCTGATGAAACTAAGGTGTATTTCTGTGTCTGTACAATAAAGCCTTTTGTGTGGAAAAACTCATTCTGTGCCCCTGCCCAGTCATGTGAAATCCATAGATCTGTTAGAACCTAATGAATTTATTTCAAATGATTGATTTCCTTTATGAACTTTAGCTCAGTAAAATCGTTAACTGTTGCATGTTGGGTTATTTTTGTTCAGTATACTTTCTGAAGGCACTGTAGAATCGGCACCTAAGTATTGTGACAATATGGTATTGTGAGGTCCCTGGCAATTCCCAGCCCTAATGGAATCAACTGTTCCCTTCGATGCCAAGCAGACAGACTCTGGTTGAGCTGGCTTCACGTGGAGACACTGTAGCTGTTGCTGTAACTCTTAAGAGCCAATTTATGCTTGATCCGTAAATGTGGTCGGAGGAGCCGTATGGATGGTGTGATGCAATTGGCCTCCGGAGGCACGTAGATGCCAAATTGATCTCCGTACTGCATTGCCGTGCACATCTCAAATTTTGTAACATTGCGGAGGGCTCCGTCTAGCTTCGCATTGACGTAATTGGTTGATGGTAGGTGTGGGCGGTAGGTCCTGTATAAACACAATCTTACTTCCTTGACAACTTCCTTCTCAACAGCTCTGCTCTACTCTGCAAAGTGCAATCAATATGAAAGCCCTGACTTCTCTGGCGGTCGCATCACTGTAAATGCTGCTCGGCCAATGCAGATGTCAGTTTGACAATGCAGGGCCTTTAATGCAGAGCCTTAGTTTGGATATAATATCCCCCCCCCCCCCCCCCGCCCCACACGCACACACACACTAGTCCATACATGGTGGGAACCTTTTCCGATTAAAAAGAGAGAGTACTTTTTAAGGAATAGGTACTGAATATGTTGAGTCATCACTATGGTGATGGAGTTTCCATAGGATGACCAGTCAGACAGCCCCCTCTCCACTGCTGAGTCACTCTGTCTGTCTGGTAATAGAACAGCCCTTAATCAGTCATCACTTCTCTGTCTCAGCTTCATCTCTTCTCTGTGTGGTGTAGGAGGCCTTCTGCAGTGCAGACGCAACATGAATCTACAAGGTCTGGCCACTGCCTGGCAGAAAGCCTGATGATAGAATCAGCAGCATCCTTCCACTCACAGTACAAATTAACCTTCTGTTCCTCCCTCCCCTGTACAGCAATATGAAAAGCCATTTAACTCAATAGGCTCTTCCATCTATTCATCTCACAGCCCAGCGAAGACAGTTCTACATGCTAATTCAATTGTGTGTGTGCACACGTACGTGTGTTCAGCCATTTGTTCGCTGTCTCCCCCTTTACCTTAACACTGCTGTTAATGGACCAGCCCAGTACCACTGCTGTTAATGGACCAGCCCAGTACCACTGCTGTTAATGGACCAGCCCAGTACCACTGCTGTTAATGGACCAGCCCAGTACCACTGCTGTTAATGGACCAGCCAGCCTCCTGAGACATTTTGGTGGACAGGGAGGGCAGTCGGTGCAATTCTGCAGAGTGACAAGCCTTCTCACCCCTTCTCTCAAATGATTCATTACTTTACTTTCATAATAATATTTTGGGGGTGCTTATATTTGTCCTGTTACACACGTGTACTGGGAATGCTATTTTTATGTTGCTTATCCCAACTCCCCCTGAGACACCCGCAGGGGCTGAGGTAACAGCCAGGGTCTTTGATGATTGTCGTGCCGGATCCAGGATCTCAGATACGGCCGGCCTCCTGAGCTTTTCACGCACGACATTGTCTAACGAGAATGATTGTGTGTGTGGGGCGAGAGGCTGTAATGAGTGCTGTGACTGCTGATTTGACTAAGACTGGGCATACTGCTCATCACTGCACAAGGATAAAGGGTAGAGAGGAGAAAGGAGGATGATGAAGAGGGTAGAGAGAGGTGTGAAAATTTGGGCGATGTTGTGTCCTAGGAGCAGCAAGTGTGTAGAGAGGAGCCCATTACTCTGGGTGGAGAGTGATGCAGACCAGGCACCAGGCAGGTCTGGCAGAGATCCCAGCCTGGTGAAAGGCCACTGCTGTCAGCCATGGGGGAGCAGAGGCGCCTAGCTGCTGGCTGCAGGGCCCTATAAAATCTACGATGCGGAGAACGCAGACAGAATCACAGAATCCAGACATTAAAGTGTAATTCAACAATATAAAAAAAAGTGTTTAACTTAGTAGGGAATCTACTAAATGTATTGAAAAATTGAAGGAGCTAAGAATTAAGGAGCTATGCCCAAGTTATCACAAGACATGAACAGAATGCATTCATTTGTCTTATTTCCTTCAACTTTTTGAAGAGGCAACGAGAATTCCCCATATCTGTGTATGTGCTAAAACTTTGTGTAGCTGTTAGCAATGATGCTAATGTAATGACAACCATCTTCTGATAGATGGAAAGGCTCCCATAAACCTTCTCAATTAAATATGAACTACAAAGTAGCCCATGTCTACCTGGCGGGATGATATCATGATTATTTACATCAATCCAGTGGCCATTTGTTTGGCAAACTTTACCATCACATCTGCCATACAAAAAAAAAAATTCTAAAACTTTTCCCAGACCTCCAGTTGTCTCCTGATGTGGTTTGACCATTGTTGTGGACTTAGAACATCCAGTTTAGATGTTTTTCAAAGAGATTTTGAGAGTGAAAACCTGAAAAAACGAGGAAAAACTGAAACCTGGACAAACTAAAGAGAGAAACTCAATGTAACCGATTTTATAGGGCCCTACTGCTGGGACTGTGGTGACAAACACAGGAAGGGTGCAGCTCTCCTCTCACCCAGTGGGGCTTGGCTTCTCTAAAAGGCCACCACCACTCCTGGTTTTTATTGAGGGAAAAATCTGAAGATCACCCGTTTTTTTCTCTGCACCCAGTAGTGTTTCCAACACTTCAAAACCTCCATTTGTAAACCTTGCAGCCTTTTTTAATTAAAGATTGTGATAAACAATGGCTGGCTGCCTTTGTCTGGGTTGTAGCTGTATGACAGATTGTCTTGGTGTTACTGAGGGCCTGTTGTGCTCCATTACATGGTGTCCCCTGATGTGCAGCTCTTGGATTGGCTGAAGGTCAGTGAAGGGCCCGCTCCGGGGGGTCATTAGTAACCCTGACTGAGGAGAAGATGAGCTGGGCCAGGGACTCACAGGCCTGGAGACATGGAGGGCTCCTGAGACTGTGAGGACACAGACACCCTGCTGGAGTTACTCTGTCTGTATGTGTCCAGTAGGGGAATGTGTCTCCAATGCAGTGTTTATCTCTTCCCCTAGAATTGACTAGGTTATAGGCTGTCTGCCTGTCCTCTCAGTAGACCTGCTCTTATCTCTCCCTGCCCTATGACTGGGGAAAAGAGGTGGGTTGCTTCCGTTCACTAAGGTTGAGTGGTTCAGGGTTTAGTGCTGGGCTGGCTTGCTGGCATCTCCTCTCTGACAGCTGCAGAAGACAGATTAGAGAGACACCCACAGCACTAGCATAGTGGAGACAGACTGACGTACAGACTCAGAGAGGCAGGGACCGACACAGTCATTGAGCTATTGACAGCCTTATTCCATGTCTTAGTTAGTTATCCTCATTTTCTTTATTTTTCTCTACTTCTGCACCTCCCTCTGTTCCTCTCTTCCTGTCTTAATGACAGGACAAGTTGTTAGTTGCTCTTGTGCACAGTAGAACCAGCAGAAACAGCAGCCTAGAGACCCATAGAAACATCTTTACTTCCCTCGTCACTGCCTGCTGTAAATTAGTCTATGGTGGAGACCCAGTGATGCACCACACTCCCTCACGGCCTGTTCACATCGCAGTACTGCTGGATCAACATGTTCTTTCTAATGCACCGCTGTTCCTCCTATTCCCCAACTGGGGCCTGTCTCTGTGGACTGGGGCCTGTCTCTGTGGACTGGGGCCTGTCTCTGTGGACTGGGGCCTGTCTCTGTGGACTGGGGCCTGTCTGTGTGGACTGGGGCCTGTCTCTGTGGACTGGGGCCTGTCTCTGTGGACTGGGGCCTGTCTCTGAGGACTGGGGCCTGTCTCTGAGGACTGGGGCCTGTCTCTGTGGACTGGGGCCTGTCTCTGTGGACTGGGGCCTGTCTCTGTGGACTGGGGCCTGTCTCTGTGGACTGGGGCCTGTCTCTGTGAACTGGGGCCTGTCTCTGTGAACTGGGGCCTGTCTCTGTGGACTGGGGCCTGTCTGTGTGGACTGGGGCCTGTCTGTGTGGACTGGGGCCTGTCTGTGTGGACTGGGGCCTGTCTGTGTGGACTGGGGCCTGTCTGTGTGGACTGGGGCCTGTCTCTGTGGACTGGGGCCGTACTATTATCTCTTTAGTTGTTTATCTATTTTAACAGAGAGAAGCAATCCATTCAAGATGTTCTCCCATATGTGTTGGATTGGGGGGGGGGGGGGGGGGGGGGGGGGGGGGCTGGGTTGTATTGGGGAGTAGCGGGGGGTCCGGGGTTTGTTCCATGTGGAGGGGAGGGTTATGAAGGGATTACCATGTGTAGGGCGTCGAGAGTTCAGCCTGGATAAATTCCCTCCTAATCCCAATCAGATCTGTAAGCTTGCCTCACCCCCTCCCCACAGCATGATTACTCTGTGGTTCCCATGGCTAGGCTATAGATCTGCTGAAGTATCACTATTCACTATATTACTAGTTTTTTTTTCTAGGCTAAGGGAGTAGCAGGAGGATGAAGAGGAAGCTAGGGTTTCTAACAACAAGGAACTTAAAACATCTATTCTTGTCGAAACAATGTTGGGTATGTGGTAGTGGGAGAGGGTGTTCTGTTGTAATGTTGGTGTTTTGGGACACTTGCTTCCTCTGTCTGTCTGGGGAGTGTTAATCACCCATACCAGAGGGACTCCTGACAGAGAGTATATGCCATCAAAAGGAACATAAATTTCAACATACCAATTAGGATCTGGCTAAAAATACTTGAATCAGTCATAGAGGCCATTGCCCTTTACGGTTGTGAGGTCTGGGGTCCGCTCACCAACCAAGACTTCACAAAATGGGACAAACACCAAATTGAGACTCTGCATGCAGAATTCTGCAAAAATATCCTCCGTGTACAACGTAGAACACCAAATAATGTATGCAGAGCAGAATTAGGCCGATACCCACTAATTATCAAAATCCAGAAAAGAGCTGTTAAATTCTACAACCACCTAAAAGTAAGCGATTCCCAAACCTTCCATAACAAAGCCATCACCTACAGAGAGATGAACCTGGAGAAGAGTCCCCTAAGCAAGCTGGTCCTGGGGCTCTGTTCACAAACACACCCCACAGAGCCCCAGGACAGCAGCACAATTAGACCCAACCAAATCATGAGAAAACAAAAAGATAATTACTTGACACATTGGAAAGAATTTACAAAAAAACAGAGCAAACTAGAATGCTATTTGTCTTTAAACAGAGAGTACACAGTGGCAGAATACCTGTCCACTGTCACTGACCCAAACTTAAGGAAAGCTTTGACTATGTACAGACTCAGTGAGCATAGCCTTGCTATTGAGAAAGGCCGCCGTAGACAGACCTGGCTCTCAAGAGAAGACGGGCTATGTGCACACTGCCCACAAAATGAGGTGGAAACTGAGCTGCACTTCCTAACCTCCTGTCCAATGTATGACCATATTAGAGACACATATTTCCCTCAGATTACACAGATCCACAAAGAATTCGAAAACAAATCAGGACCGCTACTTCTGCCTTTGTGCAAGGAGGAGCACTGCCAGAGCCCTGCAAAATTACCTCCAGCAGGCCACAAATGTGCATGTGTCTGCTCAAACGGTCAGAAACAGACTCCATGAGGGTGGTATGAGGGCCCGACGTCCACAGGTGGGGGTTGTGCTTACAGCCCAACACCGTGCAGGACGTTTGGCATTTGCCAGAGAACACAAAGATTGGCAAATTCGCCACTGGCGCCCTGTGCTCTTCACAGATGAAAGCAGACTCACACTGAGCACGTGACAGACGTGACAGAGTCTGGAGACGCCGTGGAGAACGTTCTGCTGCCTGCAACATCCTCCAGCATGACCGGTTTGGCGGTGGGTCAGTCATGGTGTGTGGTGGCATTTCTTTGGGGGGCCGCACAGCCCTCCATGTGCTCGCCAGAGGTAGCCTGACTGCCATTAGGTACCGAGATGAGATCCTCAGACCCCTTGTGAGACCATATGCTGGTGCGGTTGGCCCTGGGTTCCTCCTAATGCAAGACAATGCTAGACCTCATGTGGCTGGAGTGTGTCAGCAGTTCCTGCAAGAGGAAGGCATTGATGCTATGGACTGGCCCGCCCGTTCCCCAGACCTGAATCCAATTGAGCACATCTGGGACATCATGTCTCGCTCCATCCACCAACGCCACGTTGCACTGCAGACTGTCCAGGAGTTGGCGGATGCTTTAGTCCAGGTCTGGGAGGAGATCCCTCAGGAGGCCATCCGCCACCTCATCAGGAGCATGCCCAGGCGTTGTAGGGAGGTCATACAGGCACGTCATACAGGCACGTGGAGGCCACACACACTACTGAGCCTCATTTTGACTTGTTTTAAGGACATTACATCAAAGTTGGATCAGCCTGTAGTGTGGTTTTCCACTTTAATTTTGAGTGTGACTCCAAATCCAGACCTCCATGGGTTGATAAATTTGATTTCCATTGATAATTTTTGTGTGATTTTGTTGTCAGCACATTCAACTATGTAAAGAAAAAAGTATTTAATAAGAATATTTCATTCATTCAGATCTAGGATGTGTTATTTTAGTGTTCCCTTTATTTTTTTGAGCAGTGTATATATGTATAATATGACATTTGTAATGTATTTATTGTTTTGAAACTTCTCTATGTGTAATGTTTACTGTTAATTTTTATTGTTTATTTCACTTTTGTATATTATCTACCTCACTTGCTTTGGCAATGTTAAGACATGTTTCCCATGCCAATAAAGCCCCTTGAATTGAATTGAATTGTGAGGGGAACAGGCACGGAGAGAGAGAGAGAGGGGAACAGGCACGGAGAGAGAGAGAGAGAGGAACAGGCACGGAGAGAGAGAGAGAGGAACAGGCACGGAGAGAGAGAGAGGGGAACAGGCACGGAGAGAGAGAGAGGGGAACAGGCACGGAGAGAGAGAGAGGGGAACAGGCACGGAGAGAGAGAGAGGGGAACAGGCACGGAGAGAGAGAGAGGGGAACAGGCACGGAGAGAGAGAGAGGGGAACAGGCACGGAGAGAGAGAGAGGGGAACAGGCACGGAGAGAGAGAGAGGGGAACAGGCACGGAGAGAGAGAGAGGGGAACAGGCACGGAGAGAGAGAGAGGGGAACAGGCACGGAGAGAGAGGGGAACAGGCACGGAGAGAGAGAGGGGAACAGGCACAGAGAGAGAGAGAGGGGAACAGGCACAGAGAGAGAGAGAGGGGAACAGGCACAGAGAGAGAGAGAGGGGAACAGGCACAGAGAGAGAGAGGGGAACAGGCACGGAGAGAGAGAGAGGGGAACAGGCACGGAGAGAGGGGAACAGGCACGGAAAGAGGGGAACAGGCACGGAAAGAGGGGAACAGGCACAGAGAGAGAGAGGGGAACAGGCACGGAGAAAGAGGGGGACAGGCACGGAGAGAGAGAGAGAGAGAGAGAGAGAGAGAGAAAGAGGGGGACAGGCACAGAGAGAGAGAGAGAGAGAGGGGAACAGGCACGGAGAGAGAGAGAGAGAGAGGGGAACAGGCACGGAGAGAGAGAGAGGGGTACAGGCACGGAGAGAGAGAGAGGGGAACAGGCACGGAGAGAGAGAGAGGGGAACAGGCACGAAGAGAGAGAGAGGGGAACAGGCACGGAGAGAGAGAGAGGGGAACAGGCACGGAGAGAGAGAGAGGGGAACAGGCACGGAGAGAGAGAGAGGGGAACAGGCACGGAGAGAGAGAGGGGAACAGGCACGGAGAAAGAGGGGGACAGGCACGGAGAGAGAGAGAGAGAGAGAGGGGAACAGGCACAGAGAGAGAGAGAGAGGGGAACAGGCACAGAGAGAGAGAGGGGAACAGGCACGGAGAGAGAGAGAGGGGAACAGGCACGGAGAGAGGGGAACAGGCACGGAGAGAGGGGAACAGGCACAGAGAGAGAGAGGGGAACAGGCACGGAGAAAGAGGGGGACAGGCACGGAGAGAGAGAGAGAGAGAGAGAGAGAAAGAGGGAGAGGGAGGAACAGGCACGGAGAGAGGAACAGGCACAGAGAGAGAGCGAGCGAGAGAGGGGAACAGGCACGGAGAGAGATAGGGGAACAGGCACGGAGAGAGATAGGAGAACAGGCACGGAGAGAGATAGGAGAACAGGCACGGAGAGAGGGGAACGGAGAGAGAGAGAGAGAGAGAGGAACAGGCACAGAGAGAGAGAGGAACAGGCACAGAGAGAAAGAGAGAGAGCGAGAAAAACAGGCGTCATGGTGGGGATGTTTTATGAATTGATCACCTGAGTACAAAGGTTTTGACCTCAGAACAATAGCAGCATTGTGTGTGTGTGTGCTCGCTGTATCTCCCATGTTTGTTTAGAGCAGCACTGTGAACCCTGGACTGGCTGCCTTCAGCACGCCTCACCTGCACTAGGCTAACACCAGGGCTTCAATCCACTCAGTCACCCTCCGGCTCGGACCAGCCCAGCCCAGCAGAGAGGGGGCGGGAAAGGAGTGATGGGGAGACATTGATTAAATGAGGAACATCTGTACTACAGGTCGTAGCTTTGCTCTGATTACCAGACTGTACTAGTGTACCTGGAGCTTAGTCCATAGCACCAGCAATTATTTATATTAATTTATATGTGTATATACACACACATTTGAATTCAGAAGTTTACATACACCTTAGGTTGGAGTCATTAAAACTTGTTTTTCAACCACTCCACACATTTCTTGTTAACCTTTCTGGCGCAGGCATTCCGCTAGCGACCCATCTCGACAACATCCGGTGAAATTGCAGAGCGCCAAATTCAAAATACAGAAATAGTCATAATAAACATTCATAAAAAAATACAAGTGTTATACGTCGGCTTAAAGATGAATTTATTGTTAATCCAGCCCTTTGTCAGATTTCAAAAAGGCTTTATGGCGAAAACATACCATGTGATTATCTGAGGACAGCGCCTCGCTTACAAAAGCATACAAACATTTTACAACCAAGTAAAGGAATTTCAAAAGTCAGACATGGCGATAAAATTAATCACTTACCTTTGAAGATCTTCATCTGGTTGCAGTCACAAGAGTCCCAGCTACACAATACATTTTTATTTTGTTTGATTAAGTCCCTCTTCATATCCCAAAAACTCAGGTTTGTTGGCATGTTTTGTTCAGTTTTGTTAAGACGGTTGGAAACATGCAGATGAATACATCCCAATAGTACCTGTAAAGTTTGTCAAAACATGTCAAAGATTTTTATAATTAATCCTCAGGTTGTCAGTTGTCTAAATAACCGATAATATTTCAACCGGACAATAGCATATTCAGTAGAAAGGAAAAACAACAAAGGGCGCGCAATCGGTCACGCAGCTCTGCATTCTTCCTCAGTCCACTGACAAAAAGGGTCTCATTCTTCTTCATTTTTCACAAAACACCCCTGAAACAATGTCAAAAGACTGTTGACATCTAGTGGGAGCCATAGGAACTGCAATCTGGGTCCTAACCCATTAGATACTGTATAGGCATTCAATTGAAAATACCCACATAAAAAAATCCCACTTCCTGGATGGATTTTCCTCAGGGTTTTGCCTGCCATATCAATTCTGTTATACTCACAGACATTATTTTAACAGTTTTGGAAACGTTCGAGTGTTTTCTATCCAAATATACAATTTATATACATATCCTAGCTTCTGGGCCTGAGTAACAGGCAGTTTACTTTGGGCACGCTTCTCATCCAGACATCGAAATACTGCCCCCAAGCCATAAGAAGTTAACAAACTAGTTTTGGCAAGTCGGTTGGGACATCTACTTTGCATGACAAGTAATTTTTCCAACTATTGTTTACAGACAGATTATTTCACTTATACTTCACTGTATCACAATTCCAGTGGGTCAGAAGTTTACATATACTAAGTTGACTGTGCCTTTAAACAGCTTGAAAATTCCAGAAAATTATGTCATGGCTTTAGAAGCTTCTGATAGGCTAATTGACATCATTGGAGTAATTTGGAGGTGTACCTGTGGATGTATTTCAAGGCCTACCTTCAACCTCATTGCCTCTTTGCTTGACATCATGGGTTAATCAAAAGAAATCAGCCAAGACCTCAGAAAAAACATTGTAGACCTCCACAAGTCTGGTTCACCCTTGGGAGCAATTTCCAAATGCATGAAGGTACCACGTTCATCTGTACAGACAATAGTACGCAAGTATAAACACCATGGGACCATGCAGCCGTTCTGTCTCCTAGAGATGAATGAACTTTGGTGCGAAAAGTGCAAATCCCAGAACAACAGCAAAAGACCTTGTGAAGATGCTGGAGGAAACAGGCACAAAAGTATCTATATCCACAGTAAAATGAGTCCTATATCGATATAACCTGAAAGGCCGCTCAACAAGGAAGAAGCCACTGCCCCAAAACCGCCACAAAAAGCCACTCTACGGTTTGCAACTGCACATGGGGACAAAGATCATACTTTTTGGAGATATGTCCTCTGGTCTGATGAAACAAAAATAAAACTGTTTGGCCATAATGACCATTGTTATGTTTGGAGGAAAAAGGGGGAGGCTTGCAAGCCGAAGAACACCATCCCAACCGTGAAGCACATGGGTGGCAGCATCATGTTGTGGGGATGCTTTGCTGCAGGAGGGACTGGTGCACTTCACAAAATAGATGGCTTCATGAGGAGGGAAAATGATGTGGATATATTGAAGCAACATCTCAAGACATCAGTCAGGAAGTTAAAGCTTGGACGCAAATGGGTTTTCCAAATGGACAATGACCCCAAGCATTCTTCAAAAGTTGTGGCAAAATGGCTTAAGGACAACAAAGTCAAGATATTGGAGTAGCCATCACAAAGCCCAGACCTCAATCCCATAGAACATTTGTGGGCAAAACTGCAAAAGCACATGCGAGCAAAGAGGCCTACAAACCTGACTCAGTTACACCAGCTCTGTCAGGAGGAATGGGCCAAAGTTCACCCAACTTATTGTGGGAAGCTTGTGGAAGGCTACCTGAAATGTTTGATCCAAGATAAACAATTTAAAGGCAATGCTACCAAATACTAATTGAGTGTATGTAAACTTCTGACCCACTGGGAATGTGTTGAATGAAATAAAAGCTGAAATAAATTATTCTCTCTACTATTATTCGGACATTTCAAATTCTTAAAATGAAGTGGTGATCCTAACTGACGAAAGACAGGGAATTTCTACTATGATTACATGAATTTCTACTATGATTACATGAATTTCTACTATGATTACATGAATTTCTACTATGATTACATGTCAGGATTCTGAAAAACGGAGTTTAAATGTATTCGGCTAAGGTGTATGTAAACTTCTGACTTCAACTGTGTGGGTGTGGGTGGGGGAGTAGACAGAGACATACATATATATATGTGTGTGTGTGTGTGTGTGTGTGTGTGTGTGTGTGTGTGTGTGTGTGTGTGTGTTAATATATATATATATCACACACATCAATATATATTTATATACACATGTATATATATATGTGTGTATGTGTATGTATATGTGTGTGTGTGTATATATATATATATATATATATATATATATATATATATATATATATATATATATATATACATACATACATACATACATACATACATACATACATACATACATACATACATACATACATACATACATACATACATACATACATACATACATACATACATACATACATACATACAGTGGGGGAAAAAAGTATTTAGTCAGCCACCAATTGTGCAAGTTTTCATCATAGGTACACTTGAACTATGACAGGCAAAATTAGATTTTTTTTCTCCAGAAAATCACATTGTAGGATTTTTTATGAATTTATTTGCAATTATGGTGGAAAATAAGTATATATATATGTGTGTGTCTACTCCCCCCACACCCCCTGTTGACAGATGTGATGGATTTTAGATGTGCACATTGCATTATGGGGCCTTCTGAGCCTGTGGACACGCAACACAAGATGAATGTTAGGCAAATAATAAAATACCACCAAGCCTGTAGGACCACTGAGAATGGAGTGGGAGGAGAGGAGGAGGAGGGAACCCCATTAAAGAGAGACTGGTTTTCCTTCCTCTTCTGTGTCAGTGATGGAATTGTGCTGCCCCAGGCTCCCCCTCCCCCCCATCCTCTCTTCTGGCCTTGCACTCTATCTCATTATGCTGAATGTATGATAATAAAGGGGACTGTCCTGTCAGCTGATAGATCTCAGCCCCATAGTGATGTATTTTGCCTCCTTTTTGGGGTGTTACAGCAACATATGTCCCCCTAAGTTGATATGCTGATTCCCTCAGCACAACAGCGGTATTTCTCTAACAAGGCTTGTAGGCCTACCTGGGCAATGAGTCATCTTTCCCAGCCTAAGCAGGTGTGACGGGACTTGAGTGTGCGTTAACTCTAGTGGAATGAGAATGGATGATTCTAGTCTGGCTGGGAGAGGCTGATGCGTGTTTATACACATTAATATACAGAAGATATTCTGCCTCAGAAAGTCTATGAGCTCTACAAGCCATGGCTGTTACATACTGCAATCAGTTGTCAACAGAAACCTTTGGCTTGAGACACCGCAGGCTCCAATGCCACCAGTTCTGATTAATCATTTGCGGTGTGTATAAACTAAAAAATAGATTTATATCTGTGTAATCACTATGTAAACAGGAACCCAGCGCTGTACTGTTGCAGGCACCTGCTCCCTTTAACAACAGTTACACAGTATAATGAAGCTGGATGTAGATAACAGGACAGTTAGACTAGAGTCATTAGTTCTTAGTGTTTTGTTGTTGTCGTCTCCACTGTGCTGTTCCGACATAGAGCAGACCAACCACACCAGGGGAATGTTAGTTTAGCTGTTCTGTTGAAGACGGCATGATGACACGAAGCAGATGACTGGCGAAGACCCCATAACCGTTGGCAGAACAAACAATGATGACTTCACCATGCTCCTACCTAGTGCTCTCACTCCAGCACGGCCAAATGCATTAATATCCACACTAGCATGCACTGTACATGTCAATAGTGCTTTCAGATAGTATTCAGACTAGGGTTGCACATTTTGGGGAATATTCAGAGGTGGAAACTTTCTATGGGAATGAACTGAAAAATATGCAAATTAATATTGTTACCATTTAAATGTAGATGTTTTTTGTGTTGGATATATTTACCATATCATATGGAGACAGAAACATAAACCTTTTACCTTATCATAAAAATACGTTATTGCAAGTGATTAAATCCTTCCAATAGGAAAAAAACCCCAAAACTATTTAGTTAAGAATTGAACTGTAATTAAATGAGTTGACTCTTTACATGGGATGATTTGACTGAACAACAAAAGAAAGGGAATATTGAATACCCTTGTATTGGTCAGCCTGTTGCCTCTTGCGTGCTTTGTTGTGTGTGTTCCCAAACAAGGACCAGTTTCACTCTGAAGCGGCTTATGTTGGTGGGATTTGGAGGATGATGGAGGCAACAGGGGAAAAAGTCCCTTCCACCAGGTGGCTGATGAGATATGTTGGCACGACTGCCATATTGCATCTCCATCCCAAAGCCCTTGCTTGAAAGTGTACTTCGCCAGACTGCCAAGAACCTTGTCCTCATCCAGGCCAAGGTGGAGAGACATGGTAGTGATGACACCATAGGCCTTGTTGATCTCTGCACCAGACAGGATGCTCTTGCCAGCATACTTGGGGCCCAACATGTAAGCTGTGGCATGTATGGGCTTCAGGCAGAAGTCTTCACGCTTTTTTATGTATTTCAGATCTGCAGTTTCCTCTGCGTGGAGCAACAGTGAAGTGGGCAGGGCAGTACGGATTTCTTCTGTTACCTCTGCAAGCAGAGTCTGGACATTAGCTAGGGTGGCATGGTCTTCCTCAATCCGTGCAATGGCTATTACTATAGGTTTCAGGCTGCTTACCACTCTCTCCAAAAATACATCATCCAGGAGGATCCTCTTGATGGGGCTGTCCATATCGGCAGACTGTGATGTGGCCATTTCTTGGAGAGACTCCTTCCCCTCCAGGAGACTGTAAAACCACCCCAACAGGTGTTGCTGGGCAGCTTAAATGTGGTGCTCTTATTCTTCTCACTTTGCTTGGTGAGGTAGATTGCTGCTATAACTTGATGACCCTTCACATACCTAACCACTTCCTTGACTCTTGTAGAGTGTATCCATTGTTTTCAGTGCCATGATGTCCTTGAGCAGATTCAATGCATGAGCAGCACAGACAATGGGTGTGATGTGAGGGTAGGACTCCTCCACTTTAGACCAAGCAGCCTTCATGTTTGCAGCATTGTCTGTCACCAGTGCCTTCTGTGGTCCAAGGTCATTGATGACGGCCTTCAGCTCATCTGCAATGTAGAGACCGGTGTATCTGTTTGCCTTTGTCTGTGCTCTTGTAGAATACTGGTTGAGGGGTTGGAGATTATGTAGTTAAGTATTCCTTGCCCACGAACATTCAACCACCCATTTGAGATGACTGCTTTTTCTATGATATATTTTTATTTTTTATTTAACCTTTATTTAACCAGGAAGGGCTCATTGAGATGAAAATCTCTTTTTCAAGAGTGCCCTGGCCAAGATAGGCAGCAAAAAAATTATTCGCTCAAATTCTTCGCTCATTACAAAAAAATTACAGACAGACAACATGAAAAACTACAAGTCTAGTAAAAACCATTGAATTCACAAGAGTATAAAACAGCAAATTAAAAACATTGACAGGTCAGGGAATCAGCCTCAAAATCCTCCATCAGTGATTTAAAAACACCAATCGGGACAAGTTCTTCCAGTTTAAAAGTATTTTGTAAGGTGTTCCAAGATGGTGGCGCAGAGTACATAAAATCCCCTTTACCAAATTCTGTTTGGACATTTGGAACAGTCAGCAGGATAAAGCAGCGAACGAAGAGAGTACCCACCACATTTCTGAACAATAAAAATGCACAAAATAAAAAGGTAGTAAACGCAAAATGACTTTGTATACCAGTGACTGAGCCTACGAGTGACTAGAGAAGGCCAGCCAACCCTGGTATACAAAGTGCAGTGGTGCGTAAGGGTTTTGCAGTTTAAAATAAATCTCAAAGTGCCATGGTAAAGAGTGTCAATTGATCTCAGACACTGAGCCGAAGCTTCATATATAACATATCCCCATAGTCTAGTAAAGGCATACATGTAGATGATACTAGCCTCCTTCTGGTTTCAAAAGAAAAACAGGCCTTTACTTGACCTTCACTTGAACTCTGTTGAACTCTGCATCTAGCAAATGAGTAGATAAAGCATGTCTGGTTGGAGGGGTGTATGCTGGGCGAAGAACATTCAGAAATCTCTTCCAATACACATTGCCTGTGATAACCAGAGGTGAACCAGTTGCGTACACAGCTCGAGCAAGACATTCATCAGCATTTCTCTGACTACGTTCCTCCATTGAGTCAAAAAACCTTCTGATTCCAGGAGGACCATGAGCTGTTGCTATCGATAAGATAAGAGGGACTTTTGTCAGAGGTTGCTTGTTGTGAGCGCTGAGGGAACTTTATGCACTTGGCCAGATGATTCTGCATCTTTGTTGCATTCTTCACATATGATTTGGCACAGTATTTGCAAATGTACACAGCTTTTCCCCCTACATTAACTGCAGTGAAATGTCTCCACACATCAGATAGTGCCCATGGCATTTACCTGTATAAATTAGGAAAAAACCCCAGATACAATTCCATGTACAGATAAATAGTTAGATTAAACAACTCCTTTGTAAGATACAGGTTTTAAAATGAAATGTATGGAAACAGGTGAATTAACACTCCATAGTTAGCAGGCTCATGCAAGCTAAAACCCACATGGTAGCAAAAACTAACTAGCAGAAAATGTTATGTAAGGACATCTCTCAGTAGACAAAATTTTACAAACAGCTAGCAGCCAAGTAGATTGGTCACGAAAGTCAGAAAAGCAATCAATTAAATCGCTTACCTTTGATGATCTTCGGATGTTTGCACTCACGAGACTCCCAGTTACACAATAAATGTTCCTTTTGTTCCATAAAGATTATTTTATATCCAAAATACCTTCATTTAGTTGGCGCGTTTTCTGAAATCCACAGGCTCGAGCGGTCACGACATCGCAGACGAACATTCCAAATAGTATCCGTAAAGTTCGTAGAAACATGTGAAACGTTTTTTATAATCAATCCTCAGGTTGTTTTTACAATATATAATTGATAATATTTCAACCGGGACTGTAGCTTCTTCAATAGGAGAGAGAAATGTCTGCTCCAAGCTGGCACCCAGCCATCCACTGACGCGATGTGATCTTTCTCGCTCATTTTTTTAATAAAAGCCTGAAACTATGTCTAAAGACTGTTCACACCATGGGGAAGCCACAGGAAAAGGAATCTGGTTGATATCCCTTTAAATGGAGCGAAGGCAGGCAATGGAACAGAGAGCTTTCAGGAAAAACAGCACTTCCGGGTTGGATTTTCCTCAGGTTTTCGCCTGCAATATCAGTTCTGTTATACTCACAGACAATATTTTGACAGTTTTGGAAACTTTAGAGTGCTTTCTATCCTAATCTGACACGTATATGCATATTCTAGCACATGGGCCTGAGAAATAGGCCGTTTACTTTGGGAACGTTATTTATCCAAACATAAAAATAGTGCCCCCTAGCTGAAATAGGTTAACCCTTTTTTGGTTATTACATGATTCCATATGTGTTAGTTCAAAGTTTTATGTCTTCATTATTGTTCTACAATGTAGAAAATAGTAAAAATTCAGAAAAACCCTGGGATGAGTAGGTGTGTCCAAACTTGACTGGTACTGTATATGGAAAGATACACATTTTAAAATGTAGACCAATCGATTGGTCGAAAGAGCAGTTGACACTTGGTTGACCAATATATATATATTTTTTTGTCGGGGACAGCCTTAATATTGTGTATGCTAGCTGTTTAGTCTGTCTGTGAATTTGAAATATTCTGTGCTTGCCGTGTTTGGTGGCTGTGTGTGTGTGTGAGGGATTATCAGTCTGGCTGGGCTGGGATGCTGACTGCCTTGCTGGCTGTGTGGTGACAACTGTGATCCATCACATCCCAGCCAGAGGCGGCCAGTGGGGCTTAACCGTGCTGGGGTTGCACTTAACGCTCGCTGGATCTTTCACACACAGGCTGTGTCTAGACTTGACAGTTGATGCAGCTTTAGTATTCTGATCATAGAGGTCTGTACATGGAATCCTGAACACGTCATGCATCTAGCACCTACATTTAAATACTGTGTCCACAGTGTGTCCGGATTCCCTTTTCCTGCGCTATATTCAAATGCCAGTGTGTTTCTATTTATTCTAAATATTAGCTAGCTGGCTAGCATTTATTAGGGCAGCAAACACATTCCTCACACTGGAGGAGTGTATTTTCTCTAGCTTTATAATGAAAAGGTGTCTCTCGGTCCCAAAACATACGTTTTCTGAAGACTTGTGTGAGGAGTGCTGATGACATCGCCCACTGTATGCTCTTTCGGTAGCCTGATTACGTCCAGACTGAGGAGAAATCCGCAGTGCATCCCTGACCACCACCTGAAGAGGTCAGGCAGGCCTGAAGAGGTCAGCCACAAGCGACCACCCATCTTTTCAATGCGATCTTCATATTCCGATAGTAGAAGTCACATGTAAGTGTAGACACGACCCCTCTCCCCGTCTCTCTCTTTCCCCTGCCTCTTCTCTCTCTCTCTCAATTCAATGTAAGGGCTTTATTGGCATGGGAAACATATGTTAACTGCCTAGACAGTCTGGCTGTCTCTCTCGCTATCTTTAAGAAATAAAAAAATGTATTTCTTTATTTTTCGTTACCTTTCATTTAACTAGGTAAGTCAGTTAATAACAAAATCTTATTTACAATGACAGCCTACTGGGGAACAGTGGGTTAACTTCCTTGTTCAGGGGCAGAACGACAGCTCAGGGATTCGATCTAGCAACCTTTCAGTTACTGGCCCAACCACTAACCACTAGGCTACCTTCCGCCCTCTTGCTGTCTTTCTCTGTCTCTCTCTCTGTCTTTCTCTGTCTCTCTCTCTGTCTCTCTCTCTCGTCTCCCTCTCTCGTCTCTCTGGGGTTTGGCTGTTCTAGTCAGTTTGTTTTCTCTGTCCTTGTTTGTTACAGACAGTTTTGTTGTCTCTCCTGCCTTGGTTAGGTTTGGACTCACTGTGACTTGGGTAATGAATATATCATACCACACACACTGGCCACGTTATATCATCCAGAGTTCCATGCAACATAAAGGGACACACAACACTAACCTAGTGCTGTAGCGCTTGTGATCAGCCATTGTCCAATGCATCTGTGAGTCCATACTTGCCTACACTTGCCTTGATGAACCTGAGTGAGAACACTTCATCTTCCTGATCACACTCCAGGCTCACGTCGTAGTCTCGCTGCCTAGTAGTCTCGCTGCCTAGTAGTCTCGCTGCCTAGTAGTCTCGCTGCCTAGTAGTCTCGCTGCCTAGTAGTCTCTCGCTGCCTAGTAGTCTCGCTGCCTAGTAGTCTCGCTGCCTAGTAGTCTCGCTGCCTAGTAGTCTCGCTGCCTAGTAGTCTCGCTGCCTGTCTAGTAGTCTGGCTGTCTGTCTAGTAGTCTGGCTGTCTGTCCAGTAGTCTGGCTGTCTGTCTAGTAGTCTGGCTGTCTGCCTAGTAGTCTGGCTGTCTGCCTAGTAGTCCGGCTGTCTGCTTAGTAGTCCGGCTGTCTGCCTAGTAGTCCGGCTGTCTGCCTAGGTAGTCCGGCTGTCTGCCTAGGTAGTCCGGCTGTCTGCCTAGTAGTCCGGCTGTCTGCCTAGTAGTCCGGCTGTCTGCCTAGTAGTCCGGCTGCCTGCCTAGTAGTCCGGCTGCCTGCCTAGTAGTCCGGCTGCCTGCCTAGTAGTCCGGCTGCTCAGTCTCAGGCTGTTGCGTATGACCCATTGAGGCAGCGGCGTGTCAGCCAGGGTAAGTCAGTATGACGGTTGGAGCGACCCAGAGGAAACCTCAGTGGAGAAACCTTGGTTGAGGGGGCAGGAAGGAGACACTCTGCCAGGAACCAGTGATGAGACCACTCACTACGGAAAACATCTGGACCAGAGAAAAGGAGAGAGAAGGAGATGAGGAGTCATGCAACGCCACAAAGGAGTAACGTGAGCCAAGCGTAAGGAGCTTTCACTGGGGAGAGAGAAAGCGAGAGAGAAAGAGAGGGAGAAATAAAGAGAGGGCGGGAGAGCGTGTGCCTGTTAACACTAGCTGCTGTCGGCTCCAGTACCCTCCTCTACAGAACCTGCGGCTAAAGGACATATCCAACTACGCTGGTTTACACACTGAAATCCCCTGTTAAATATCTAATGCCCTTAAAAGCTGATTGTAAAGGTAACTGCCAAAATTAAGGAAATCAAATCAAATGTATTTATGTAGCCCTTCGTACATCAGCTGATATCTCAAAGTGCTGTACAGAAACCCAGCCTAAAACCCCAAACAGCAAGCAATGCAGGTGTAGAAGCACGGTGGCTAGGAAAAACTCAACCACAACCATTAAGATTAATTGTCAGATTCAAAAGAAGATCTCTTTGTTTCTTGGGACCTAAAACAAGCATCTCTGTTTGTCCGAGTTTAAAAGTAGAAAGTTTGCAGCCATCCACTTCCTTATGTCTGAAACACATGCTTCTAGCGAGGGCAATTTTGGGGCTTCACCATGTTTCATTGAAATGTACAGCTGTGTGTCATCCGCATAGCAGTGAAAGTTAACATTATGTTTTCGAATGACATCCCCAAGAGGTAAAATATATAGTGAAAACAATAGTGGTCCTAAAACGGAACCTTGAGGAACACCGAAATTTACAGTTGATTTGTCAGAGGACAAACCATTCACAGAGACAAACTGATATCTTTCCGACAGATAAGATCTAAACCAGGCCAGAACTTGTCCGTGTAGACCAATTTGGGTTTCCAATCTCTCCAAAAGAATGTGGTGATCGATGGTATCAAAAGCAGCACTAAGGTCTAGGAGCACGAGGACAGATGCAGAGCCTCGGTCTGATGCCATTAAAAGGTCATTTACCACCTTCACAAGTGCAGTCTCAGTGCTATGATTTGGTCTAAAACCAGACTGAAGCATTTCGTATACATTGTTTGTCTTCAGGAAGGCAGTGAGTTGCTGCACAACAGCCTTTTCTAAAAAATGTTGAGAGGAATGGAAGATTCGATATAGGCCGATTTTAGTTTTTTATATTTTCTGGGTCAAGGTTTGGCTTTTTCAAGAGAGGCTTTATTACTGCCACTTTTAGTGACTTTTAGTGAAACACTTGAGTAAATGAGGTTTACAAAGTATAGTGAAAGCAGGTGCTTCCACATAGGTGTGGTTTCTGAGTTAATTTAGCAATTAGCATCCCATCATGCTTAGGGTCCTGTATAAAAATGGCCAGTTGCCCATTATATTGGCTACCATGGCTAGAAGAAGAGATCCTAGAACTTTGACAGAGGAGAGTCTCAAATTAGTAAAGGGGGTGTGTGTGTGTGTGTGTGTGTGTGGTGTGTGTGTGTGTGTGTGTGTGTGTGTGTGTGTGTGTGTGTGTGTGTGTGTGTGTGTGTGTGTGTGTGTGTGTGTGTGTGTGTGTGTGTGTGTGTGTGTGTCACGCAACCCAATTGAACACTTATGGGAGATTCTGGAGTGGCGCCAGAGACAACTTTTTCCACAACGATCAACAAAACACCAAATGATAGAATTTATTGTGGAAGAATGGTGTCGCATCCCTCCAATAGAGTTCCAGACACTTGTAGAATCTATGCCAAGGCGCATTGAAGCTGTTCTGGCGGCTCGTTGTGGCCCAACGCCCTATTAAAACACTTTATGTTGGTGTTTCCTTTATATTGGCAGTTACCTGTATGTGTTCATTTCACAGCTTTTATTTTTCCTCAACATCTGAAGCCTGACTATACCACCTAAGTGTGAAGGAGTGAAATGCAGTGGTGGAGGCACTGAACATGCTGTACATGAAGATCTCCTCCCCACTTCCTGTGCCTGCCTGCTTGTCTGTCTCTCACCACAGCCCAAGCTGATTATCATCCCCAACCCTTACTCTCTTCAGCCACAGTCCCTGCCCCTACCCCCCTTTCTCTGGTCATGCCTGGTGCTCGTCTCTCTGTCGGGACCTGACCAGACCTGACCAGGGCTGGGGCTCCATGGCTGGATGGAAATGCTGCCCTAGGGAGGATTGCAGTATTACTGAACAGGGAGACCTGCTCTGATTCTGCCCCATCATGCACGAGGAAATGTTAGTCAGACTGGTGATGTTTCATAATGTGCCTTTGTTTGTTGTGAATTACGAAGGCCATACAATAGCTTGTTGTTGGAGTCATAGACACAGATTGAACTATTGAATGGCAGGTGTCAGTGTGTGTTGTTGCAGTTGTATTCCTCTGGGTTGCTCTGTGATTGTTAGGATTAGAGCCCGACCAATATGGGATTTTTTGGGTCTGATACTGATTTTATGGGAGGCAAAACTCTTGTTTAAAAAAAAAAAAAAAAAAAGTAGAATAAACAGATACTCTAAATCAGTGGCCACCAACCTTTTCTGAGTCCAGATCCCTTTCTGAGTCCAGATCCCTTTCTGAGTCCAGATCCCTTTCTGAGTCCAGATCCCTTTCCGAGTCCAGATCCCTTTCCGAGTCCAGATCCCTTTCCGAGTCCAGATCCCTTTCCGAGTCCAGATCCCTTTCCGAGTCCAGATCCCTTTCCGAGCCCAGATCCCTTTCCGAGCCCAGATCCCCCGCTTAAAAAACGCAAGCCTATGCAACATTCACCAATTAAAATGCACCAATTAAAAATAGTTCTGTAGCATATTTTTAAATTGCACTGCCAATTTTGTTCTTCTCAGACCATTTTGAAATCATAATAAAAAAAATGTAGGTAAATGATCATACTGGTAATATATCATTTGTTTTATTACTTGTGAGGCACAGCTGAGTGAACATAATATATATATATATATATATATATATATATATATATATATATATATTTTACTGGACTGATTTGCTTCTGATGGTCAGTCTGAGGGGGAGGCAGCAGCAAGGAGGCTGCCTTCAGAAACATGAAATGGTTCAAAATGGGAACACTTTGCCTTCCCGACGCCAGGGCTGCTGAATCAAGTCCACCCACTGTCAACAGTGCGAAATTCATAAAAAAAAAATAGCAACACAAGGCTTTATCGTAGTTTTTTACATTTCTTTTTTTACAGAAATATTTGGTGATCGACTGGTTGGTGACCACTGCTCTAATTTATGACAAATTATAACTAAATATTACATTATTTAATAGCATTTCATTTGTGGTTTACAGGATATCCACCAAAAAGCAACTATGTCCTTTATAGGTCGACCGATTTATGATTTTTTAACACCGATACCGATTATTGGAGGACCAAAAAAAGCAGATGCCGATCAATCGGACGATTTTCATTTTTTAACATTTGTAATAATGACAATTGCAACACTTATTTGAACTTAATATAATACATCAATAAAATCAATTTAGCCTCCAATAAATAATGAAACATGTTCAATTTGGTTTAAATAATGCAAAAACAAAGTGTTGGAGAAGAAAGTAAAAGTGCAATATGTGCTATGTAAGAAAGCTAACGTTTAAGTTCCTTGCTCAGAACATGAGAACATATGAAAGCTGGTGGTTCCTTTAACATGAGTCTTCAATATTCCCAGGTAAGAAGTTTTAGGTTGTAGTTATTATAGGACTATTTCTCTCTATACCATTTGTATTTCCTTAACCTTTGACTATTGGATGTTCTTATAGGCACTTTAGTATTGCCTATTTCCTCGCTCCTGGGCTCGAACCAGGAACACAACGACACCAGCCACCCTCGAAGCAGCGTTACCCATCGCTCCACAAAAGCCGCAGAGCAAGAGGAACAACTACTCCAAGTCTCAAAGCGAGTGATGTTTGAAACGCTATTAGCACTCACCCCGCTAACTAGCTAGCCATTTCACATCGGTTACACCAGCCTAATCTCGGGAGTTGATAGGCTTGAAGTCATAAACAGCTGCTGGCAAATGTATGAAAGTGCGTTTGAATGAATGCTTACGAGCCTGCTGCTCAAATCATAGACTTAGTTATAACATAATAACACACACTAGTACGAGCCTTAGGTCATTAATATGGCCGAATCCGGAAACTATCATCTCGAAAACAAGACTTTTATTCTTTCAGTGAAATACGGAACCGTTCCGTATTTTATCTAACAGGTGGCATCCCTAAGTTTAAATATTGCTGTTACATTGCACAACCTTCAATGTTATGTCATAATTACGTAAAATTCTGGCAAATTAGGCGGCCCAAACTGTATACCCTGACTCTGTGTGCAATGAATGCAAGAGAAGTGACACAATTTCACCTGGTTGATATTGCCTGCTAACCTGGATTTATTTTAGCTAAATATGCAGGTTTAAAAAATATACTTCTGTGTATTGATTTTAAGAAAGGCATTTATGTTTATGGCTAGTTACACATTGGAGAACGATACGCACCGCATCGATTATATGCAACGCAGGACATGCTAGATAAACTAGTATTATCATCAACCATGTGTAGTTAACTAGTGATTATGATTGATTGATTGATTGTTTTTTATAAGATAAGTTTAATGCTAGCTAGCAACTTACCTTGGCTTACTGCATTCGCGTAACAGGCAGTCTCCCCGTGGAGTGCAATGTAATCAGGTGGTTAGAGCGTTGGACTAGTTAACTGTAAGGTTGCAAGATGAAATCCCCTGAGCTGACAAGGTAAAAAATTGTCGTTCTGCCCCTGAACGAGGCAGTTAACCCACCGTTCCTAGGCCGTCATTGAAAATAAGAATGTGTTCTTAACTGACTTACCTAGTTAAATAAAGATTAAATAAAGGTGTAAAAAAAATAATTTAAAAATCGGCCAAATCGGTGTCCAAAACCCCCGATTTTCCGATTGTTATGAAAACTTGAAATCGGCCCTAACTTAATTGGCCTCTAATGTCCTAATTAATCAGCCATTCCGATTAATCGGTCGACCTCTAATGTCCTTTATAAATACAACAGTAAATACAAAATACCTTCTTAGGTTCAACTTAAAGATGTGTCTATCTATGGCAGTGGATGAGAAGTATGCAAAAGTATTTGTGCTAAACCGCAACGGGTGGCTGGTTGAATGAATTCAACTCTATCTGAAACTGCACTGTTCACAAATAAGCATTGAAATGCAGCAACATGCAGTATGTAATGCCACCACTAGGCGTCAGCATCAGCATTTATCTTGAGTTGATTTACTAGTGTTTACAACAGCCAAAGATCAAGTAACTTTATGGCATGGCTCTCCAACCATGTTCCTGGAGGTTTTCACTTAAACCGTTGTTGTAGTTGTCCTGATTCATCTTGTCAACCAGCTAATTATTAGAATCAGGTATGTTAGGTTAGGATTGGAGTGAAAACCTACAGGACGGCAGCTCTCCAGGAACGGAGTTGTACAGCCCTGCTTTATGGCAATCTCGCAATGAGAGTATATTATGACAAGTACAAGCTAGCTGTTCATTACGACAATGTTTGCTGTTATTCAATAAAACATGTATTGGCTATGCATTTCAACTGCAAATGGCATGCCCTGATGACTGAAAACGTTTATGCAGCCAACTGCTTGCCGCACTGGTTTTAGTCACACGTTGTAATTTCACTAGCTCGCTAACATTAGCTATTTGTCTCGTCATGATGGCAAGCACCTGGCCTGAATGATAGATCTGCGCCAACTTTCCTGCTTTTTGAAGATAGCATATAGCCCACCCTGAGGGGTGGTGGTCTGACACTCCAGATGTTTCTGGAACACTCCTCCTTACGACGCCAGGGGTTGGTCTGTTGGCTGGGGAGAGGAAGTGACCTCAGCCAAGCCAGGTTTCCACGGTGACGGATGTTTCCGAGGCCATCGAAGCAAAACAAATAGGCCTGACTCATCTAACTTGGCTGTATATCACATCCTCCATGTGCCTCTCTCTGGTGATCTCTGTTGGATTTGGTCTCAACAGACAAAATCAATATCTCATTTCAGGAACTGTCCACCCCTTTACAACTGATTTTAAAATCAGATGTCCTGTGTTTGTGCTTTAAACCCCTGTTTGATCAGTGTTTTATGGGATGTGTGTGTGTAGAGGCGCTGTTAGCAGTGGCTCCAGTGTCTGTGTTTTTTCTGCACTCTATGGCCTTGCTGTGTCCAGGGGCCTCCAGGGGCCATTTACTGACTGACGGGTTTGGTTGGCCAGGGGCCGTTTACTGACTGACTGGGGTTTGGTTGGCCAGGGGCCGTTTACTGACTGACTGGGGTTTGGTTGGCCAGGGGCCGTTTACTGACTGACTGGGGTTTGGTTGGCTTTGCTGTGGTGTTACTTCACTGTTGAATAGCTTCAGAGATGGATACTCACGTGGACTGGGACAGCTTACTTTACTTGTTGGGATTGGAGCTAATTGTTTTAATAGGCCTGTCTTTTGTTCTCTTCTTCCTCTCCTTTCCCTCCCCGTCTCTCCTACTCTCTCTCCTTTCCCTCCCAATCCCTCTCTCTCCTGCTCTCTCTCCTTTTCCTCCCAATCCCTCTCTCTCCTACTCTCTCCTTTTCCTCCCAATCCCTCTCTCTCCTACTCTCTCTCCTTTCCCTCCCTGTCCCGCTCTCCCTCTCCTCCTACCTCTCTCTGCTCGTCTCTCCCTCTCTCTGCTCGTCTCTCCCTCTCTCTGCTCGTCTCTCCCTCTCTCTGCTCATCTCTCCCTCTCTCTGCTCTTCTCTCCCTCTCTCTGCTCTTCTCTCCATCCTCCCTCTCTTCCCTTCCATCTCTCGCTCTCTCTGTAGAAGGAGTTTGCTGCGCCCCCTCCCTTGTTGTTCAGGAAGTTGAGTAACCCTGACCTGTCCCCCGCCGCCAATAAGACCAAACTACACCGACAGCTCAGCCAGGATGACGGCCGTACTCGCCGTAGCAGCATGGCTATGACCGGTAAGAGAGAGAGACAGAGACACACACACACACACACACACACACACACACACACACACACACACACACACACACAACAAATGCTGTTGTTCAGTATTTGAGCCTGGTTGTCTTGTTCTTCCTCCCCCCTAGGTAAGCAGCTCCTGCCCCTGTCCAGCAGTTTGCAGGGTGGGGTGAGTCAGCTAGCCTGGCAGCCTCCTGGAGAACCCCCCAACAACCTGCTCCGCATGAGGAACCAGTCCCTGGGCCAGTCTGCACCGTCACTCACTGCAGGACTGGTGTGTACTGCTACTGCACACACACACACAACAGACACACGCATCAGACACACACACATCAGACACACACACAACAGACACACACAACAGACACACGCAGCAGACACACACACACATCAGACACACACACAACACACACAACAGACACATGCAGCAGACACACACAACACACACACAACAGACACACAACTGACACACACGCATCAGACAAACACACATCAGACACACACACAACAGACACATACACACACACATCAGACACACACACAACACACACAACAGACACATACACACACACATCAGACACACACACAACACACACAACAGACACACGCAGCAGACACACACACAACAGACACACGCAGCAGACAAACACACATCAGACACACACACAACAGACACGCACAACAGACACACACGCAGCAGACAAACACACATCAGACACACACCCAACAGACACACACACAACAGACACACGCAGCAGACAAACACACATCAGACACACACACAACAGACACACGCAGCAGACAAACACGCGTCAGACACACACACACACGCAACAGACACAACACATACACAAACTATATTCATTCCTAGAGACACACAGTGATGACTTACTGACTAAATTATTCCTTGTTTATCCCACCGTCCCTATAAATCAATAAGGATGAAGCTTTGTATTAATCATCAGTATTTTATAACCTGTTCATTTGATTGCTCCATCTATGGTGGACAGCTCCATCCATCTAGCCAGGCAGTACACAGTGCTGTCCACGATTGCTCTTCTATGCAGGCAGGCAGGCAGGCAGACTGATGAGTCAGGCTGTCTGTATCCACCAGTCAGGAGCTGGTTGCTCTGCCCTCACTGACACCCATGGTCTGTCTGCCCATTCACCACACTGAGAGCCACACACTGTGTCTACCCCTACAGTTGTGTGTGTTGCATCCCATAGACTGTATGGTTGTTACAAGCTATCGCAGCACTAGGGCGACACCTACTGGATGTGTATGGAAGTGCTGGTACATTACTGTACCTCCATAAAATACTGTCTTCGGTGTTCAATGTACCAGTAGATGGCAGTATTATCAAATCTGAGTTCTCAGCTTTGGGTTGTGTTTGCACAGTATACAATCTATTACTGCATGTTGTTCTACACACCCACAGCTTGGTCTATAGCAAGCTGGTTCACAATAACATTACAGGGTGAATGAGAGGCCAGGGAAAGTTTTAGGTTTTTGTCAAAACAAGGAATTAAAATGTTAAGTAGCCAACGACCGTCCGACGCAAATACCAACTAATGGTGTGTGTGATTGGTAATGACTTCGTCTGTGACAGTGATAACATGAGGAGTTGGCTTGTCACCTCTCACTGAGAAGCTGTTTATCAGATTAGTAAAACCGGTTCATTGTGGCTTGTGTGAATGACATAATAAGAGGCTTGCAAAAAATATATATATTTTTTGAATGTATCCACAGCTATTGCATAATGCAGCCCACAGGAAATTGTAGAAGCGATTTCTAAACTGGAAATATGACCCGCAGAGCAATCTTAGACGAGAAAAATAATCATAGTTTATTATATTTCTCATTAGCCAGTTTATTAAAGTTTTCCTCTGCTTGATATCAGACCCCATCCGCTTCCCTTCTCTCCTGATTTGACCCCGCTCCCTTTCTCTCCTGGTTTGACCCCGCTCCCTTTCTCTCCTGGTTTGACCCCGCTCCGCTTCTCTCCTGGTTTGATCCCGCTCCCCCTCTCTCCTGGTTTGACCCCGATCCCCCTCTCTCCTGGTTTGACCCCGCTCCCCCTCTCTCCTGGTTTGACCCCGCTCCCCCTCTCTCCTGGTTTGATCCCGCTCCCCTTCTCTCCTGGTTTGACCCCGCTCCCCTTCTCTCCTGGTTTGACCCCGCTCCCCTTCTCTCCTGGTTTGACCCCGCTCCCTTTCTCTCCTGGTTTGACCCCGCTCCGCTTCTCTCCTGGTTTGATCCCGCTCCCCCTCTCTCCTGGTTTGACCCCGTTCCCCTTTTCTCCTGGTTTGACCCCGCTCCCCTTCTCTCCTGGTTTGACCCCGTTCCCCTTCTCTCCTGGTTTGACCCCGCTCCCCTTCTCTCCCGGTTTGACCCCGCTCCCCTTCTCTCCCGGTTTGACCCCGCTCCCCTTCTCTCCCGGTCTGACCCCGCTCCCCTTCTCTCCTGGTTTGACCCCGCTCCCCTTCTCTCCTGGTTTGACCCTGCTCCCCTTCTCTCCTGGTTTGACCCCGCTCCCTTTCTCTCCTGGTTTGACCCCGCTCCCCTTCTCTCCTGGTTTGACCCTGCTCCCCTTCTCTCCTGGTTTGACCCCGCTCCCCCTTTCTCTTCTGGTTTGACACCACTCCCCTTCTCTCCTGGTTTGACCCCGCTCCCCCTTTCTCCTGGTTTGACCCCGTTCCCCTTCTCTCCTGGTTTGACCCCGCTCCCCTTCTCTCCCGGTTTGACCCCGCTCCCCCTCTCTTCTGGTCTGACCCCGCTCCCCCTCTCTCCTGGTTTGACCCCGCTCCCCTTCTCTCCTGGTTTGACCCCGCTCCCCCTCTCTCCTGGTTTGACCCCGCTCCCCCTCTCTCCTGGTTTGACCCCGCTCCCCCTTTCTCCTGGTTTGACCCCGCTCCCCTTCTCTCCTGGTTTGACCCCGCTCCCCCTCTCTCCTAGTTTGACCCCGCTCCCCTTCTCTTCTCCTGGTTTACCTTCTAGCATAATTACAGCAGCTAGCTACAGAAACCTCTGTTAGATGAACTCCTCAGTAATAGGCTAGTCAGCTTCCAGTAAAAAACAACCACTTTTATTTATCCTTTTCCTGTATCTCTGTCTTGCTAAAGAGGAGTTTGAATCTGTTTTATATATTTGAATTACATTAGTTATTCAGTTTCAGTAAATATGCTTATTTGTGAAACACCTGAACCTATCTTCTCCTGTACTGTAGCTAATGGCTATGAGATCGATGCAACCTAAAGACTGAATGGCCCATTTATATACTGTCAGCCTGAAGTCATAGCCACCTAAAGCCTGAATGGCCCATTTATATACTGTCAGCCTGAAGTCATAGTCACCTAAAGCCTGAATGACCCATTTTTATACTGTCAGCCTGAAGTCATAGTCACCTAAAGCCTGAATGACCCATTTTAATATACTGTCAGCCTGAAGTCATAGTCACCTAAAGCCTGAATGGCCCATTTTATATACAGTGCATTGCGAAAGTATTCAGCCCCCTTGAACTTTGCGACCTTTTGCCACATTTCAGGCTTCAAACATAAAGATATAAAACTGTATTTTTTTGTGAAGAATCAACAACAAGTGGGACACAATCATGAAGTGGAACGACATTTATTGGATATTTCAAACTTTTTTAACAAATCAAAAACTGAAAAATTGGGCGTGCAAAATTATTCAGCCCCCTTAAGTTAATACTTTGTAGCGCCACATTTTTCTGCGATTACAGCTGTAAGTCGCTTGGGGTATGTCTCTATCAGTTTTGCACATCGAGAGACTGACATTTTTTCCCATTCCTCCTTGCAAAACAGCTCGAGCTCAGTGAGGTTGGATGGAGAGCATTTGTGAACAGCAGTTTTCAGTTCTTTCCACAGATTCTCGATTGGATTCAGGTCTGGACTTTGACTTGGCCATTCTAACACCTAGATATGTTTATTTTTGAACCATTCCATTGTAGATTTTGCTTTATGTTTTGGATCATTGTCTTGTTGGAAGACAAATCTCCGTCCCAGTCTCAGGTCTTTTGCAGACTCCATCAGGTTTTCTTCCAGAATGGTCCTGTATTTGGCTCCATCCATCTTCCCATCAATTTTAACCATCTTCTCTGTCCCTGCTGAAGAAAAGCAGGCCCAAACCATGATGCTGCCACCACCATGTTTGACAGTGGGGATGGTGTGTTCAGGGTGATGAGCTGTGTTGCTTTTACGCCAAACATAACGTCTTGCATTGTTGCCAAAAAGTTCAATTTTGGTTTCATCTGACTAGAGCACCTTCTTCCACATGTTTGGTGTGTCTCCCAGGTGGCTTGTGGCAAACTTTAAACGACACCTTTTATGGATATCTTTAAGAAATGGCTTTCTTCTTGCCACTCTTCCATAAAGGCCAGATTTGTGCAATATACGACTGATTGTTGTCCTATGGACAGAGTCTCCCACCTCAGCTGTAGATCTCTGCAGTTCATCCAGAGTGATCATGGGCCTCTTGGCTGCATCTCTGATCAGTCTTCTCTTTGTATGAGCTGAAAGTTTAGAGCAGGGGTGTCAAAGTCAAATGGACGGAGGGCCAAATAAAAAAATCAGCTACAAGACGAGGGCCGGACTGTTCGAATGTTCATTGAAAAATTTTTAAATGACGCATATAGTCTAGTGAACCTAATTGAACCTACTGAAAACCTAACAAATATATTACAATATGATCAGATAAATAAAGCAATATTTTCTTATGGCTCTGTCAGTAATCTTTAATTTTCAACAGACACAAAAGACAAATTTCCTTTATATAAATATCCCCATAACATGAACATTAAATGAAAGAAACCGGTATTCAAGGCACCATCAGTAGACTATATTTTCTATTTTAGCAAAAGTGGGCTAAATTTACTTCAAAGAAAAAACAATAATAGCAATTTTCTATCATCCACTCAACTGAAATATTTTTAAAATATAATTGGATTGAAATACAAAAAAATAAAGTGCAAAAATCTATTAATCAAAAACAACACTTTGTTTAAGGAGAAGTAACATGCAGTGAAAACAAATATTAAATTTTAACTTTTAAACTTGAACTGAGTAAAAACTCTAAATATGTGATTGCACAGTAATGTTCACTTGTTTGAGGTTGAGGGTGATACTTGGTGGTGTCCCATCTTTTCCACAAGTTCATCAATGTTCGGGGTAAGGCTCTGAGCTGAAGAAATCCTCAGAATTGAGTGGAGGTGTTCAGCAGTAAGTCGACTTCTGTGTGATGTTTTGTTCAGGTTCATCAAAGAAAACAGTTGTTCACACAGGTATGTGCTGCCAAACATAGACAACGTTTGAGCAGCCTGGATGCGCAGCTGGGGCATTGTGCCGGGGAGGAAACGGGCGAACTCCGCAGCACCCACTGCCGCATATTTTGCCCTCAGTGCATCATTGCATTGGAGGTCAATCAACTCCATTTGGAGGTTTGGTGGTGAGCTTTCCACGTCAACAGCAAATGGGTTACCGAGCAGTTCCAACCTGCTTTTTTGTGCTTCAAAGTCAGCAAATCGGCGTCGAAAGTCAGCGGCAAGCATACCTATTTTATCAGCCAACTGTGTGCTCGGGAACGCACTGGTAGAGAGCTTCTCTTTCATGGTCTGGCAGCTGGGAAAGTGGCTCAAATTTTCTTTCCGCATCTGCGTCTCCCACAGAGTCAGTTTGGTTTTAAATGCCTTCACTGTACTGTACATATCAGAGATGACACGATCCCGACCCTGCAGCTGCAAGTTTATTGCATTCAGATGACTCGTAATGTCACACAGAAAAGCCATTTCACACAGAAACATTTCGTCTCGGAGTTGTGTTGTGTCTTTCCCTTTGCTGTCCAAGAACAGACAAATCTCCTCACGAAGCTCGAAACATCTTTGAAGCACCTTTCCCTGGCTTAGCCATCGCACCTCTGTGTGATAAGGCAAATCACCATGCTCCGTTTCTAACTCCGTCAGAAATGCCTTGAACTGGCGGTGATTCAAACCTTTGGCTCTGATAAAGTTAACTGTGCGCGTGATGATGCTCATTACATGCTCCATTTTCAAGGCTTTACCGCACAACGCTTCCTGGTGTATGATACAATGATAAGCTGTCAGCTCACCTGTCGCGTTTTCCTCTTGCATCTTTTCCCGTATCTTCGCCACCAGTCCGCTCCTGTGTCCACACATCGCAGGTGCTCCGTCGGTTGTCAAACCCACGAGTTTTTCCCAAGGCAGCTCCATCTCATTTACACATCTTGACACCTCTTCATACAAATCATGCCCCGTAGTTGTGCCATGCATAGGACGTAAAGCCAAAAACTCCTCTGTCACGCTTAGGTTGGAGTCCACTCCGCGGATGAAAATTGACAACTGGGCAATGTCAGAAATGTCGGTGCTCTCATCCACAGCCAAGGAATATGCAATAAAATCTTTTCCCTTTTTCACAAGCTGCTCTTTTAGATTGATGGACAACTGGTCTACTCTCTCGGCAATGGTGTTTCTGCTCAGACTCACATTTAAAAAGAGTTGCCTTTTTTCTGGGCAAACTTCGTCACAAACTTTAATCATGCAGTTTTTGATGAAATCCCCCTCCGTAAATGGCCGGGCTGATTTAGCGATCTCTTCTGCCAAAATAAAACTGGCCTTGACAGTTGCGTCCGCGTGTGTGTCCGCGTGTTTCGTTTCATAATGTCGTCTCAGATTATACTCTTTCAGTACCGCCACACTTTCTCCACACAGAAGACACACAGGTTTTCCAGCTACCTTCGTGAACATATACTCCGACTCCCACCTTGTTTGAAACCCCCGGGTTCTCAGTATCCACCTTCCGTTTTGCCATTTTTGATGGGTATCTGAAAGTTAATTTTACTGTGATGCTGACGACTGCTGTGCCAATAAATATTGAAATGAAGCAGCCTACTGCTCGGTGCGTCACCTTTGCATTGTGGGAAATGTAGTATTGGTGCGTGTAAAAGATCTGCGGGCTGCCGGCTTGCTGCGGGCCGGTTCTAATAATAAATCAAGATCATCCCAGGGGCCGTAAAAAACCTTCTTGCGGGCCGGATGTGGCCCGCGGGCCTTGACTCTGACATATGTGGTTTAGAGGGACGACCAGGTCTTGGTAGATTTGCAGTGGTCTGATACTCCTTCCATTTCAATATTATCGCTTGCACAGTGCTCCTTGGGATGTTTAAAGCTTGGGAAATCTTTTTGTATCCAAATCCGGCTTTAAACTTCTTCACAACAGTATCTCGGACCTGCCTGGTGTGTTCCTTGTTCTTCATGATGCTCTCTGCGCTTTTAACGGACCTCTGAGACTATCACAGTGCAGGTGCATTTATACGGAGACTTAATTACACACAGGTGGATTGTATTTGAACTTCTGGAGAGAGTTTGCTGCACTGAAAGTAAAGGGGCTGAATAATTTTGCACGCCCAATTTTTCAGTTTTTGATTTGTTAAAACAGTTTGAAATATCCAATAAATGTCGTTCCACTTCATGATTGTGTCCCACTTGTTGTTGATTCTTCACAAAAAAATACAGTTTTATATCTTTATGTTTGAAGCCTGAAATGTGACAAAAGGTCGCAAAGTTCAAGGGGGCCGAATACTTTCGCAAGGCACTGTACTGTCAGCCTGAAGTCATAGTCACCTAAAGCCTGAATGGCCCATTTTAATATACTGCCAGCCTGAAGTCATTGCTCAATATGGTATGTTGGTGTCTTCCCTTATGTATGAATTGGCATCCTGCTGTATTGGCTGGTGTAACATGAATTGGCAGCCTGCTGTGTTTGCTGTTGTAACAGCCGTGTTGTACCTTGTATCATGACACACATTAACACAGTTCACATGACAGGTGTTTCTGTCTTCACTGGTTTGGTCAGGTAATCGTTGAGTTGAATACACTCTCATACAGTACAGAGTCCTGATGAGTGGAGATGGAGGCTCTGTAGTCTGGTCTCTGGTCTGGTCTGCACTCTTCAGGGAAACAACCCTGGATAGCCAGATGGTGTTTACCTCCAGGCTAGCGTGTGTGTGTGTGTGTGTGTGTGTGTGTGTGTTTTCATGAAAAATACACAATACTTTACCTATAATTCCTAGAAAATGACCTGGTACCCAATCAGAGTGCTAGGTGGCTAGAGAGTGGTCTAGAGTCCTTAAGATTGTCCCCAGAGAGAGCAGCACCTAGACAGGATGAGGGTAACACTCGCACACTCACTGATTCTTAGGAGATTTCTCAGTGTTTTTAAAGTTTTTCTCTGGCACCCATCAGAACGTCTAAGCTACAGCACACGTCACCATGCAAGGCAGGACATGTTGACAGCATCCCTTATAGACGAGTAGGTGAATGACTGAAATCCAGCGAGGCTATTTGTTTCAGTGGACACTGTTTACAGCACGTCTACACGTGCTCATTCTGTTGACTCAACACCCAGCAGCTTCCAAGTCGAGCTTAGTTTCTGTTTCCTCAGTTTAAGATGTGGGTATAATATCAGCTGAATAATGTTAGGTTGATGAGTTAGTGAGTGTAAGCCCAGACATTAACGCAGTGACATGCTATTTGCATTTGTATAAAAGGGAAAGGCTTAGCTGAAATGGGAGCTAGGGGCTCTTTAATCTCTCCCCAGCTTCATCATTAAAACACACTCAGTCTGCCACAGGAGACGAGCAGAGCTTTTGAAACGTGAGATCAGAATTCAAACATGGGGGAAAAAAACAGTCTGTCTGCCTTATTGTCATCGTTTTACTCACTCGGAAATTACCATTTCCTTTTCACTGTCAGACTTAAATAACTCTGTGTCCTCTTTGGTTTGCCAAGATGGGAAAGGTCAAGTGCCTTAACATGGGAAGGCTGTTTTCCTTTGTGAGGCGTAGGACCACTTTAAAGACCTCTGGATGAATAGTAGAGACAGATATTAACATCATCCTGCCATGGCTGAAACACACTCTGGAGGACCACTGACAGCTGGGATTGCGCTGGGCTGTCTGTGTGGACTTGTCTGTCACCTCACTAAGGCTGTCTGTCACCTCACTAAGGCTGTCTGTCACCTCACTAAGGCTGTCTGTCACCTCACTGTGTAAAAGTACTTGGCGAGTAAAGGTGATTCTGAATGAACACACACACACACACACAGAGAAATTGTTCAAGGGCAGATCTCTGTATTGTAATTGTAAAATGACACCCCTAAAGAAAAAAAAATATTTTCATCACAAGTTGAAATGCTAGTCTATTCACGCAAGATCAATTACAGACTTACATAAAGGACACTTATTTCACTCAGACTTACATAAAGGACACTTATTTCACTCAGACTTACATAAAGGACAGCTTATTTCACTCAGACTTACATAAAGGACACTTATTTCACTCAGACTTACATAAAGGACAGCTTATTTCACTCAGACTTACATAAAGGACACTTATTTCACTCAGACTTACATAAAGGACACTTATTTCACTCAGACTTACATAAAGGACACTTATTTCACTCAGACTTACATAAAGGACACTTATTTCACTCAGACTTACATAAAGGACAGCTTATTTCACTCAGACTTACATAAAGGACAATTATTTCACTCAGACTTACATAAAGGACACTTATTTCACTCAGACTTACATAAAGGACACTTATTTCACTCAGACTTACATAAAGGACACTTATTTCACTCAGACTTACATAAAGGACAGCTTATTTCACTCAGACTTACATAAAGGACAATTATTTCACTCAGACTTACATAAAGGACAATTATTTCACTCAGACTTACATAAAGGACCACTTATTTCACTCAGACTCAAACCTTTGAGGAGTTCATGACGACTTCTACCAGAATGAGCTGACGGTGCTGATGATGCAGTGTGTGAAATATACATGAGACCATGATGAATAATTACTGTGAATAGGAGCCTGAACGGACATGTCTCCCAGTCCTAGGACAGAGTGACACAACTGAAGATGGTAGACAACATCATGGCACGTCAGACCTGTCTGTGTCTCCTCTTGTCTGTCTAGGTCTGTAAGGGTTTGTTTCCACGTTAGACTGTCTGTGTGTCTCCTCTTGTCTTTTAATATCTGTAGGGTTTGTTTCCACGTTAGACTGTCTGTGTCTCCTCTTGTCTGTCTAGGTCTGTAGGGTTTGTTTCCACGTTAGACTGTCTGTCTCCTCTTGTCTGTCTAGGTCTGTAGTGTTTGTTTCAACGTTAGACTGTCTGTGTGTCTCCTCTTGTCTGTCTAGGTCTGTAGGGTTTGTTTACACGTTAGACTGTCTGTGTCTCCTCTGGTCTGTCTAGGTCTGTAGGGTTTGTTTCCACGTTAGACTGTCTGTGTCTCCTCTGGTCTGTCTAGGTCTGTAGGGTTTGTTTCCACGTTAGACTGTCTGTGTGTCTCCTCTGGTCTGTCTAGGTCTGTAGGGTTTGTTTCCACGTTAGACTGTCTGTGTCTCCTCTGGTCTGTCTAGGTCTGTAGGGTTTGTTTCCACGTTAGACTGTCTGTGTCTCCTCTGGTCTGTCTAGGTCTGTAGGGTTTGTTTCCACGTTAGACTGTCTGTGTCTCCTCTGGTCTGTCTAGGTCTGTAGGGTTTGTTTCCACGTTAGACTGTCTGTGTGTCTCCTCTGGTCTGTCTAGGTCTGTAGGGTTTGTTTCCACGTTAGACTGTCTGTGTCTCCTCTGGTCTGTCTAGGTCTGTAGGGTTTGTTTCCACGTTAGACTGTCTGTGTGTCTCCTCTGGTCTGTCTAGGTCTGTAGGGTTTGTTTCCACGTTAGACTGTCTGTGTCTCCTCTGGTCTGTCTAGGTCTGTAGGGTTTGTTTCCACGTTAGACTGTCTGTGTGTCTCCTCTGGTCTGTCTAGGTCTGTAGGGTTTGTTTCCACGTTAGACTGTCTGTGTCTCCTCTGGTCTGTCTAGGTCTGTAGGGTTTGTTTCCACGTTAGACTGTCTGTGTGTCTCCTCTGGTCTGTCTAGGTCTGTTGGGTTTGTTTCAACGTTAGACTGTCTGTGTGTCTCCTCTGGTCTGTCTAGGTCTGTAGGGTTTGTTTCCACGTTAGACTGTCTGTGTCTCCTCTTGTCTGTCTAGGTCTGTTGGGTTTGTTTCAACGTTAGACTGTCTGTGTCTCCTCTGGTCTGTCTAGGTCTGTAGGGTTTGTTTCAACGTTAGACTGTCTGTGTCTCCTCTTGTCTGTCTAGGTCTGTAGGGTTTGTTTCAACGTTAGACTGTCTGTGTCTCCTCTTGTCTGTCTAGGTCTGTAGGGTTTGTTTCAACGTTAGACTGTCTGTGGTTGTCTTTGTGTCTGTTGCTCTGCCTCTCCGTGTGTAGCAGTGACTGTTGTGTCCCTTTTGGGACTTGCCAGAGGGCCCTGTTTGTTCGAGTCGGTCTGTCAGATGAAAACAGGCCTTTCCTTCTCCAACCTCAGCACTAAATAGCCTGGCTGGCCAAAGTCTGCTGAAGGGGAGTGATGACTCACACTTCCCTCGAGGTTGCAGTGCCCGCTCACAAGAAAAGAGATGTGAATGGAGTGAGATGTAGGGAAAAACATGTATTGTCCTTTCTGCATCTCTTTCTGTCTGTTCAATTCTCCTTGTCTTCTGGTTGTCATGTTTGTAATTCATAGCCAAAGGAGGAAAGCATGTACCTGTGGTCACCTGGTGGAAGAGAGGGGGTGAAGATGGCTGCTTTCAGCCCAGATAGATGACCAAGGTGCTGTTCAGGGGATACAGGGATTCCTGTGTCTTAGTCCGGCCCCCCTGAATGCTAAGCTAGCCATCGTTGTTGGTCAGTTAAGTGACGTGGGTCAGTGAACAGGCTGGCTTTGCACGTATTGGCGTGTGAAGTGTGTGCTTCATGGCGGCAGTGTCCTAGCTAGCTGCAGCATATCCTCTTATGTAATCTACTGCAGGAAGGAACAGAGAGATGGTAGGCTTTACAGCAGAGAGAGGGCCTGCCATGCATGCCAAGACGGCATACCGTATCTCCTGGGGACGGGGTAAAAATCGATAGTTATATTTCGGGATATTATTTATTGCAATATTAATTTTGCGCCAGGTTGCTGTACCCTGCACCAAAACGCCAGTGTTTTTTCTTAATAGCTTGTTCTCCATCTTAAAACTTAAATAGGGAGCCAGTTTATTTTCAGCATTTTTATTTCCATGACAGATCAACACTTGTTTTCTCATGGCTCTCTTTTATCCCTCTAAAGCAGACATATAAGGAGCAATATGTTTGGAACATCGAATCGCAATAAAATCACAGTATTGAATCGCAACATAATTGTGAGAATCGGCGTACATATTGTATCTGCACCTCAGTATTGGATATTGTATCTGCACCTCAGTATTGTATATTGTATCTGCACCTCAGTATTGTATATTGTATCTGCACCTCAGTATTGTATATTGTATCTGCACCTCAGTATTGTATATTGTATCTGCACCTCAGTATTGTATATTGTATCTGCACCTCAGTATTGTATATTGTATCTGCACCTCAGTATTGTATCTGCACCTCAGTATTGTATATTGTATCTGCACCTCAGTATTGTATATTGTATCTGCACCTCAGTATTGTATATTGTATCTGCACCTCAGTATTGTATATTGTATCTGCACCTCAGTATTGTATATTGTATCTGCACCTCAGTATTGTATATTGTATCTGCACCTCAGTATTGTATATTGTATCTGCACCTCAGTATTGGATATTGTATCTGCACCTCAGTATTGTATATTGTATCTGCACCTCAGTATTGTATATTGTATCTGCACCTCAGTATTGTATATTGTATCTGCACCTCAGTATTGTATCTGCACCTCAGTATTGTATCTGCACCTCAGTATTGGATATTGTATCTGCACCTCAGTATTGTATATTGTATCTGCACCTCAGTATTGTATATTGTATCTGCACCTCAGTATTGGATATTGTATCTGCACCTCAGTATTGTATATTGTATCTGCACCTCAGTATTGTATATTGTATCTGCACCTCAGTATTGTATATTGTATCTGCACCTCAGTATTGTATATTGTATCTGCACCTCAGTATTGTATATTGTATCTGCACCTCAGTATTGTATCTGCACCTCAGTATTGTATATTGTATCTGCACCTCAGTATTGTATCTGCACCTCAGTATTGTATATTGTATCTGCACCTCAGTATTGTATATTGTATCTGCACCTCAGTATTGTATATTGTATCTGCACCTCAGTATTGTATATTGTATCTGCACCTCAGTATTGTATATTGTATCTGCACCTCAGTATTGTATATTGTATCTGCACCTCAGTATTGTATCTGCACCTCAGTATTGTATATTGTATCTGCACCTCAGTATTGTATCTGCACCTCAGTATTGTATATTGTATCTGCACCTCAGTATTGTATATTGTATCTGCACCTCAGTATTGTATATTGTATCTGCACCTCAGTATTGTATCTGCACCTCAGTATTGTATATTGTATCTGCACCTCAGTATTGTATATTGTATCTGCACCTCAGTATTGTATATTGTATCTGCACCTCAGTATTGTATATTGTATCTGCACCTCAGTATTGTATATTGTATCTGCACCTCAGTATTGTATATTGTATCTGCACCTCAGTATTGTATATTGTATCTGCACCTCAGTATTGTATATTGTATCTGCACCTCAGTATTGTATCTGCACCTCAGTATTGTATATTGTATCTGCACCTCAGTATTGTATCTGCACCTCAGTATTGTATATTGTATCTGCACCTCAGTATTGTATCTGCACCTCAGTATTGTATATTGTATCTGCACCTCAGTATTGTATATTGTATCTGCACCTATATTGTATCTGCACCTCAGTATTGTATATTGTATCTGCACCTCAGTATTGTATATTGTATCTGCACCTCAGTATTGTATATTGTATCTGCACCTCAGTATTGTATATTGTATCTGCACCTCAGTATTGTATATTGTATCTGCACCTCAGTATTGTATATTGTATCTGCACCTCAGTATATTGTATCTGCACCTCAGTATTGTATATTGTATCTGCACCTCAGTATTGTATATTGTATCTGCACCTCAGTATTGTATATTGTATCTGCACCTCAGTATTGGATCTGCACCTCAGTATTGTATATTGTATCTGCACCTCAGTATTGTATATTGTATCTGCACCTCAGTATTGTATATTGTATCTGCACCTCAGTATTGTATATTGTATCTGCACCTCATTGTATATTGTATCTGCACCTCAGTATTGTATATTGTATCTGCACCTCAGTATTGTATATTGTATCTGCACCTCAGTATTGTATATTGTATCTGCACCTCAGTATATTGTATCTGCACCTCAGTATTGTATATTGTATCTGCACCTCAGTATTGTATATTGTATCTGCACCTCAGTATTGTATATTGTATCTGCACCTCAGTATTGTATCTGCACCTCAGTATTGTATATTGTATCTGCACCTCAGTATTGTATATTGTATCTGCACCTCAGTATTGTATATTGTATCTGCACCTCAGTATTGTATATTGTATCTGCACCTCAGTATTGTATATTGTATCTGCACCTCAGTATTGTATATTGTATCTGCACCTCAGTATTGTATCTGCACCTCATATTGTATCTGCACCTCAGTATTGGATATTGTATCTGCACCTCAGTATTGTATATTGTATCTGCACCTCAGTATTGTATATTGTATCTGCACCTCAGTATTGGATATTGTATCTGCACCTCAGTATTGTATCTGCACCTCAGTATTGTATATTGTATCTGCACCTCAGTATTGTATATTGTATCTGCACCTCAGTATTGTATATTGTATCTGCACCTCAGTATTGTATATTGTATCTGCACCTCAGTATTGTATATTGTATCTGCACCTCAGTATTGTATATTGTATCTGCACCTCAGTATTGTATATTGTATCTGCACCTCAGTATTGTATATTGTATCTGCACCTCAGTATTGTATATTGTATCTGCACCTCAGTATTGTATATTGTATCTGCACCTCAGTATTGGATATTGTATCTGCACCTCAGTATTGTATATTGTATCTGCACCTCAGTATTGTATATTGTATCTGCACCTCAGTATTGTATATTGTATCTGCACCTCAGTATTGTATATTGTATCTGCACCTCAGTATTGTATATTGTCAGTATTGTATCTGCACCTCAGTATTGTATATTGTATCTGCACCTCAGTATTGTATATTGTATCTGCACCTCAGTATTGTATATTGTATCTGCACCTCAGTATTGTATATTGTATCTGCACCTCAGTATTGTATATTGTATCTGCACCTCAGTATTGTATATTGTATCTGCACCTCAGTATTGTATATTGTATCTGCACCTCAGTATTGTATATTGTATCTGCACCTCAGTATTGTATCTGCACCTCAGTATTGTATATTGTATCTGCACCTCAGTATTGTATATTGTATCTGCACCTCAGTATTGGATATTGTATCTGCACCTCAGTAGTATTATATTGTATCTGCACCTCAGTATTGTATATTGTATCTGCACCTCAGTATTGTATATTGTATCTGCACCTCAGTATTGTATATTGTATCTGCACCTCAGTATTGTATATTGTATCTGCACCTCAGTATTGTATATTGTATCTGCACCTCAGTATTGTATCTGCACCTCAGTATTGTATATTGTATCTGCACCTCAGTATTGTATATTGTATCTGCACCTCAGTATTGTATATTGTATCTGCACCTCATTGTATATTGTATCTGCACCTCAGTATTGTATATTGTATCTGCACCTCAGTATTGTATATTGTATCTGCACCTCAGTATTGTATATTGTATCTGCACCTCAGTATTGTATATTGTATCTGCACCTCAGTATTGTATATTGTATCTGCACCTCAGTATTGTATATTGTATCTGCACCTCAGTATTGTATCTGCACCTCAGTATTGTATATTGTATCTGCACCTCAGTATTGTATATTGTATCTGCACCTCAGTATTGTATATTGTATCTGCACCTCAGTATTGTATATTGTATCTGCACCTCAGTATTGTATATTGTATCTGCACCTCAGTATTGTATATTGTATCTGCACCTCAGTATTGTATATTGTATCTGCACCTCAGTATTGTATATTGTATCTGCACCTCAGTATTGTATATTGTATCTGCACCTCAGTATCTTGTATATTGTATCTGCACCTCAGTATTGTATATTGTATCTGCACCTCAGTATTGTATATTGTATCTGCACCTCAGTATTGTATATTGTATCTGCACCTCAGTATTGTATATTGTATCTGCACCTCAGTATTGTATATTGTATCTGCACCTCAGTATTGTATATTGTATCTGCACCTCAGTATTGTATATTGTATCTGCACCTCAGTATTGGATATTGTATCTGCACCTCAGTATTGTATATTGTATCTGCACCTCAGTATTGTATATTGTATCTGCAGTATTGTATATTGTATCTGCACCTCAGTATTGTATATTGTATCTGCACCTCAGTATTGTATTGTATCTGCACCTCAGTATTGTATATTGTATCTGCACCTCAGTATTGTATATTGTATCTGCACCTCAGTATTGTATATTGTATCTGCACCTCAGTATTGTATATTGTATCTGCACCTCAGTATTGTATATTGTATCTGCACCTCAGTATTGTATATTGTATCTGCACCTCAGTATTGTATATTGTATCTGCACCTCAGTATTGTATATTGTATCTGCACCTCAGTATTGTATATTGTATCTGCACCTCAGTATTGGATATTGTATCTGCACCTCAGTATTGTATCTGATATTGTATCTGCACCTCAGTATTGTATCTGCACCTCAGTATTGTATATTGTATCTGCACCTCAGTATTGTATATTGTATCTGCACCTCAGTATTGTATATTGTATCTGCACCTCAGTATTGTATATTGTATCTGCACCTCAGTATTGTATATTGTATCTGCACCTCAGTATTGTATATTGTATCTGCACCTCAGTATTGTATATTGTATCTGCACCTCAGTATTGTATATTGTATCTGCACCTCAGTATTGTATATTGTATCTGCACCTCAGTATTGGATATTGTATCTGCACCTCAGTATTGTATATTGTATCTGCACCTCAGTATTGTATATTGTATCTGCACCTCAGTATTGTATATTGTATCTGCACCTCAGTAGATATTGTATCTGCACCTCAGTATATTGTATCTGCACCTCAGTATTGTATATTGTATCTGCACCTCAGTATTGTATATTGTATCTGCACCTCAGTATTGTATATTGTATCTGCACCTCAGTATTGTATATTGTATCTGCACCTCAGTATTGTATATTGTATCTGCACCTCAGTATTGTATATTGTATCTGCACCTCAGTATTGTATATTGTATCTGCACCTCAGTATTGTATATTGTATCTGCACCTCAGTATTGTATATTGTATCTGCACCTCAGTATTGGATATTGTATCTGCACCTCAGTATTGTATATTGTATCTGCACCTCAGTATTGTATCTGCACCTCAGTATTGTATATTGTATCTGCACCTCAGTATTGTATATTGTATCTGCACCTCAGTATTGGATATTGTATCTGCACCTCAGTATTGTATATTGTATCTGCACCTCAGTATTGGATATTGTATCTGCACCTCAGTATTGTATATTGTATCTGCACCTCAGTATTGGATATTGTATCTGCACCTCAGTATTGGATATTGTATCTGCACCTCAGTATTGGATATTGTATCTGCACCTCAGTATTGGATATTGTATCTGCACCTCAGTATTGGATATTGTATCTGCACCTCAGTATTGTATCTGCACCTCAGTATTGTATATTGTATCTGCACCTCAGTATTGTATATTGTATCTGCACCTCAGTATTGTATCTGCACCTCAGTATTGTATATTGTATCTGCACCTCAGTATTGTATATTGTATCTGCACCTCAGTATTGTATATTGTATCTGCACCTCAGTATTGTATATTGTATCTGCACCTCAGTATTGGATATTGTATCTGCACCTCAGTATTGGATATTGTATCTGCACCTCAGTATTGGATATTGTATCTGCACCTCAGTAGTATATTGTATCTGCACCTCAGTATTGTATATTGTATCTGCACCTCAGTATTGGATATTGTATCTGCACCTCAGTATTGTATATTGTATCTGCACCTCAGTATTGTATATTGTATCTGCACCTCAGTATTGTATATTGTATCTGCACCTCAGTATTGTATATTGTATCTGCACCTCAGTATTGTATATTGTATCTGCACCTCAGTATTGTATATTGTATCTGCACCTCAGTATTGTATATTGTATCTGCACCTCAGTATTGTATATTGTATCTGCACCTCAGTATTGGATATTGTATCTGCACCTCAGTATTGGATATTGTATCTGCACCTCAGTATTGTATATTGTATCTGCACCTCAGTATTGTATATTGTATCTGCACCTCAGTATTGTATATTGTATCTGCACCTCAGTATTGTATATTGTATCTGCACCTCAGTATTGTATATTGTATCTGCACCTCAGTATTGTATATTGTATCTGCACCTCAGTATTGTATATTGTATCTGCACCTCAGTATTGTATATTGTATCTGCACCTCAGTATTGTATATTGTATCTGCACCTCAGTATTGGATATTGTATCTGCACCTCAGTATTGGATATTGTATCTGCACCTCAGTATTGTATCTGCACCTCAGTATTGTATCTGATATTGTATCTGCACCTCAGTATTGTATCTGCACCTCAGTATTGTATATTGTATCTGCACCTCAGTATTGGTATATATTGTATCTGCACCTCAGTATTGTATATTGTATCTGCACCTCAGTATTGTATATTGTATCTGCACCTCAGTATCTTGTCAGTATTGTATATTGTATCTGCACCTCAGTATTGTATATTGTATCTGCACCTCAGTATTGTATATTGTATCTGCACCTCAGTATTGTATATTGTATCTGCACCTCAGTATTGTATATTGTATCTGCACCTCAGTATTGTATATTGTATCTGCACCTCAGTATTGTATATTGTATCTGCACCTCAGTATTGGATATTGTATCTGCACCTCAGTATTGTATATTGTATCTGCACCTCAGTATTGGATATTGTATCTGCACCTCAGTATTGTATATTGTATCTGCACCTCAGTATTGTATCTGCACCTCAGTATTGTATATTGTATCTGCACCTCAGTATTGTATATTGTATCTGCACCTCAGTATTGGATATTGTATCTGCACCTCAGTATTGTATATTGTATCTGCACCTCAGTATTGTATATTGTATCTGCACCTCAGTATTGTATATTGTATCTGCACCTCAGTATTGGATATTGTATCTGCACCTCAGTATTGGATATTGTATCTGCACCTCAGTATTGGATATTGTATCTGCACCTCAGTATTGGATATTGTATCTGCACCTCAGTATTGGATATTGTATCTGCACCTCAGTATTGTATATTGGATATTGTATCTGCACCTCAGTATTGTATCTGCACCTCAGTATTGTATATTGTATCTGCACCTCAGTATTGTATATTGTATCTGCACCTCAGTATTGGATATTGTATCTGCACCTCAGTATTGTATATTGTATCTGCACCTCAGTATTGTATATTGTATCTGCACCTCAGTATTGTATATTGTATCTGCACCTCAGTATTGTATATTGTATCTGCACCTCAGTATTGTATATTGTATCTGCACCTCAGTATTGGATATTGTATCTGCACCTCAGTATTGGATATTGTATCTGCACCTCAGTATTGGATATTGTATCTGCACCTCAGTATTGTATCTGCACCTCAGTATTGTATATTGTATCTGCACCTCAGTATTGGATATTGTATCTGCACCTCAGTATTGTATATTGTATCTGCACCTCAGTATTGTATATTGTATCTGCACCTCAGTATTGTATATTGTATCTGCACCTCAGTATTGTATATTGTATCTGCACCTCAGTATTGTATATTGTATCTGCACCTCAGTATTGTATATTGTATCTGCACCTCAGTATTGTATATTGTATCTGCACCTCAGTATTGTATATTGTATCTGCACCTCAGTATTGTATATTGTATCTGCACCTCAGTATTGGATATTGTATCTGCACCTCAGTATTGTATATTGTATCTGCACCTCAGTATTGGATATTGTATCTGCACCTCAGTATTGTATCTGCACCTCAGTATTGTATATTGTATCTGCACCTCAGTATTGTATATTGTATCTGCACCTCAGTATTGTATATTGTATCTGCACCTCAGTATTGTATATTGTATCTGCACCTCAGTATTGTATATTGTATCTGCACCTCAGTATTGTATATTGTATCTGCACCTCAGTATTGTATCTGCACCTCAGTATTGTATATTGTATCTGCACCTCAGTATTGTATATTGTATCTGCACCTCAGTATTGGATATTGTATCTGCACCTCAGTATTGGATATTGTATCTGCACCTCAGTATTGTATATTGTATCTGCACCTCAGTATTGTATATTGTATCTGCACCTCAGTATTGTATCTGCACCTCAGTATTGTATATTGTATCTGCACCTCAGTATTGTATCTGCACCTCAGTATTGTATATTGTATCTGCACCTCAGTATTGTATATTGTATCTGCACCTCAGTATTGTATATTGTATCTGCACCTCAGTATTGTATATTGTATCTGCACCTCAGTATTGTATCTGCACCTCAGTATTGTATATTGTATCTGCACCTCAGTATTGTATATTGTATCTGCACCTCAGTATTGTATATTGTATCTGCACCTCAGTATTGTATATTGTATCTGCACCTCAGTATTGGATATTGTATCTGCACCTCAGTATTGTATATTGTATCTGCACCTCAGTATTGTATATTGTATCTGCACCTCAGTATTGTATATTGTATCTGCACCTCAGTATTGGATCATGAGGTCCAATTCCCGTCCCTATTATCGCCCCACAGAGAATCTTTCAAGTCACAGTAGGACAGAGATCTAATCTGTGTTTTCATTGTGGAATGAAAGCAGGAGAATCATGTTCCAGAACCACTGATTTTAATATGATGAATGGTTTATTTATATTATGTAATAGTTGTTTCATGTTTTCAAATTGTATTAAGTCACTTTTTAAGGTATTTACTGTGGTGTTGCTCTGATTGGTAGTAATAGTTATTGCTGTTTGGTCTTCTCAGGGCTGTTTGGTCTTCTCAGGGCTGTTTGGTCTTCTCAGGGCTGTTTAGTCTTCTCAGGGCTGTTTAGTCTTCTCAGGGCTGTTTGGTCTTCTCAGGGCTGTTTAGTCTTCTCAGGGCTGTTTAGTCTTCTCAGGGCTGTTTAGTCTTCTCAGGGCTGTTTAGTCTTCTCAGGGCTGTTTAGTCTTCTCAGGGCTGTTTGGTCTTCTCAGGGTTCATGACTGTGATCAAAACACTCACATTTGCGACCCTTTGACCTGGCAGTGCGACAACCAGCATTTATTGGTCGCTAGGGTGCCAGTGAAAGAAAATGTAGCTGGTCAGGTTAGTTTTGGGTTCACAATTTACATGTTTTATTTAATTATCATGATTTATTCAAACAGCAATGGGTTTGCAGAAAACAACAACAACAACAAAAACAAGTGAAGTTTTGGTTGAATCTTGGAGATGTGCAATTCAGTCATCATGGGCTGTTTTGAATGAACTTTTCTAAAGGCTTTCCCCCAAAAATGTCATGATGAGTTCACATTTTTTTGTGGCCCCCACCCCCACCAAAGTTGCCCATCCCTGCTGTAGGCAGACAGTGGAAGCCAAACCAACCACGTGTCATCACGCTAGTGTTATTACTAGATGGGTGTGCCATCTGTCATATGGAACCCTATCTGGTTCTGTTTAGAAAGTTCAGCACTTTTCTCAGTCCAGTTCTTTCTCTTCCTCTGAGATCTCAGTAGGAGTTTAGAGGCTCTGTAAGAGAATGCACCATGTAACTTCATCATCCACAGATACAGTTGACTAAGGAAAACGTTTCTGTCCGTCTAGCCCTTTCTGTGCTCTGTGTATGATTTAAGTCTACAATAACGCACGTGACTTTAAATTATAATATCACTGATGATCTAGGAGGTCGTGACTCTCACACGGCACTCGATCTTATGATTGTCATCCATGTGTTAACCCATACCACTATAGCATGGCCACAGTGTGTGAAAGTCCCTCTACCCTGACCTTCACACCAAAGATTAACATCATTATGTGTCATCAAGGAAAATTGGTGGCTATTTGAAGAATCTATTTAACCCTTTTTTGGTTACTACATGATTCCATATGTGTTATTTCATACTTTTGATGTCTTCACTATTATTCTACAATGTAGAAAATAGTAAAAATAAAGAAAAAAACCTTGAATGAGTAGGTGTTCTAAAACTTTTGACTGGTAGTGTATGTAGACAATCCCATGGATTGTTTAGATTGTTTTCATCACTTAGACATTCCATTCATTCCCTGTTTCTTTTTAATGCTGAGTGGACATCACAACCCATTTCACAGCCTACTTTCACAGTCACTTTACGATCACCAGCCAGGGCTGTAGTGCAGAGCGTTAGACCAGAGAGTGTTGAGAATCAGAGGCCTACGTCCCAAGTGGCATCCAATGAGTTTGTGGTCAAAAGTAGTACACTATATAGGCTCTGGTCTAATATAGTGCACTATATAGGGAATAGGGTACCATTAGGGATGCAGAGCAAGTCCCTGCTTTGGTGTTAAAGTCAAAGGGAGATGGTCAGGTTATATCTAATGGAATCAGTCCTTCCTTCCTCAGTGTCCTTGTTTTGACCGGAGACCCAGCATGAGACGCAGCATATCGAGCCGAGAGGAGCAATCTGATAGTTGATGGGGTAAACTAACTCCCATCTGTCAGCTTTTCACAGGAGAACCCCGACACCAGGGATTTTGAGATGAGGGCCAGTGTAAAGAATTGATGTTGTCTCTGTGAATGATTTCTGTAAGACAATCCCTTGTTTAGTCTTTAATATTTCGAGACTAGCTTATTTGGGCAATCCATTTGGTTGAGTGGATTTTGAACTGTTTTCTTAAGTGAGATCCCCTGACCGTCTCCTCTCTCCTTTCCTCTCCTCTGAGAGAGCAGACCGACGGAGAGGGGTAGAGAGAGGGCAGCTTCTCCTGCCCTCCGAGCTGCTCTTTTTCTCCTTCTCCCCTGGGTGAGTTTGTTATTAAACCCAGAACAGATAAATATATTCATTCTGTCCATCACCTCTCCCCATTCCTGCCTATTCTGAACTATATTATGGCGAGACTCTCCAGCCGAGTCCTTGAGAATCAGTCTACGTCCCAAATGGTAACCTGTTCCCCTACATAGTGTACTACATTTGAACTTGGCCCATAGGGCTCTGGTCAAAAGTAGTGCACTATATAGGGAATAGGGTGCCGTTTTGGACGCACCCTCTGTCTCCTGAGGTGATATATTAGATCTCGCTGGTGAAAATCAAAACAGTGTCTGTAACACCTCAGACTCCACAGGTGTGATACGAGACTAAACAACCAGACACAATCTCCTGATCTCCAGAGTCAAACAACAGCAGCATACAGGGCATTCTTTTCACCACAGAGAACAAAAGGCCTTGTTTGTACTTGAGACAAAGATAACTTGGTATGTTTGTGTGTCATCATGCCCGTTCTTAATTAGATTCACTATGTGTTGCCGTTTGTCGCCTCTGTCCTGATAACTTCAGAATATTTGTCTCTCCTCATTTGTCTGAGATGTGACCTTTTAGAATATTTCTCAGGGTGGCAGAACTCAAACTCTAATTGGTTGAAATGTGAGTGTTCTGTGAACCGAGGCCCTGGGCTGCGGGTCAGCCATAACCGCTCCTGTACCAGGAGCTTCTGCATATCCCTCTCCTTTCCTCTTTCATTCCCTCATCCGCCACCACTCTGACTTTTACCCAGGCGCTCGCGTACAACAGAAATAAGGGCCTTAGCTTACCGTCCAAGTAGAAAGGGGAAGAGAGAGACAACATGATATTTCCTTTCCACTGCTTACAGGAATGTTATTCTCCTTAATTCCGTTGGCTAAAGGTTTCTTCCATTTAGGCGTTGGAAACTAATGGACAGATTTGAGCTGTTTTACTTCCACTCTGCTGTAGATCAATATTTAGTTAATTACCTGGGTCTCTGAGACTGATGCGCTCTCTACTCTCTATCTTACCATCCACCCCCACTGGTGCAGCTTGCCTGCTTGACTGACTGTGTTCAGATAGCAATTAAGATGGGTATGAAAAATTAAAGACGACTGCTTGAGATCAGTGCACATTTGGAGCAACGGAAGGAAAACAAAGCACACCATCGTTCATGGCTCCAGGCAACGCATTTTTCTGAAATAATTGGTGGATGTGGGTTGTGTTGTGCCTTGTGTTGTCTTTATTTTTTCCTTACGCCCACTCTCTCTCACACAAGGAAATGGCACAAGCAGAGATGAAGACTTCAATGGACATGTGCAGTTTCTCCTCTAGGAAAGCCATTCTGCCGGTTCCGCATTTTGAAAACGACATATTAGAACAAGGAAAAGGGTGGAGGGGGTGCTGAAGTATCCTAGCTGATGCCTTTAAAAAGCAACACATCCATTTGAAAACAGCCTATGTGGTATCAGTATGAGAAATAGTTATTCTAGTTTCAAAATGTACTACAAAGTGCGAGTAGGATCATTTTGGTCATAAAGTCAGTCTGGTCTGAAATGGAGTGTGGAACGTGTGCATCACAACGGGTAAATTAAGGTTGGGTTTTGATTTGACGATGTCCATTAGCCCACTAACATGGAATGAACAGCTGCAGTGATTGCTCTCTATCCAATAGCACAGACCAGTGAGACAGACCCGTGAGACAGACCCGTGAGACAGTAGCTCCCCCAAAAATGTACTGCACCAAAGGCCTTAGTTAGATGTAAAATTGTTCAACTAAAACATCCTCTGCAAAAGCATCAATTAATTACAGATTTCTTGAGTTATCTTAGATTAATTCTGGGGACTGTGAGGAAGTGAAATAGGCTTTTGCGTTTACAGTGTCTCATGGGGGACAAACCTCATTAACCAAAAGCTGAATCTGTTAGGATACCAAGACCCAAATCTTGTGTTTTCTAATGAGCAACAGAAGAACACACTTGCCAATCGGTTTGTTCAGTGGCTCTTTAATGTCACCTTTGTTTTTTAGGTGACATTTAAGAGAATAATGAATATTGTAGGTTTAGTAGCCTATTCTTCTCCTACCTCTTCAATATTTAGTATTATGTACAGCTGCAGTGACACAGGATTTTCAACCAAAGGCTTTCTTTGGGATTCATAATTTTCCTAATATGAATACTTGATGTCAGTAACATCTGATTGATTAGGTCCATAGAAATAAGAATGGATACAAAGGGCATCTCTGTTCAAGTCAATGATGGCATAATAGGTGGATTGGCGGCCATTTTGACTCTATCCATTCCAGCGTCTTTCTTTTCCCCAACGCAGTTAAGCCAAAACCACGCCCCGTTTTCTACAACGTCAGGAAGTGAATCACGTAGCGCAAAATTGCAGTCATTGATTAATACCATTTGCCCTTGTATTTCAAGATTGAAAAATATAATAAAATAATGTTGTGGACCGAGCTAGCCATTCACGCCCCTTAACGTTCCAATACAGATTAAATGGCTGTAGCATAGCATATTCGACTGAATGATTAGTTAATAAATATTTGAGAAATTATGAATAATAAGCATTTACCTGATGATAGACTACTAATGATAATATAACAACTTCAAATACTGAGCTACTAATGTTAAGTACCCTAGGTTAACTTAGCTAACCTTCAATAGAGGGAATTCAGCAGAGTTCTGAGACATTTTTACAACTCATTGAAACTCTGAAAATAAATACATGGACAAATGTTACCAAACATGATAACAGGCCCTGCATTACGGTAGGCAGTTAATTGTTAAATTACACTTTCCATCCTGTCTCTGTGCTGATCGCCTGTGAGTGAGACAACACTAGCTAGCCAATGGGAGCGTCCTCTGAGTAACGGGGCATGGTTTTGGCTTCACTGCGTTGGGGAAAGGAAAGCCGTATTTCAGAAAGTTAAAGCTGTGTCCCCTTCAATCTGTGCTGTGATTTGTTGAGTCAACACAACTGACATTACCAAAAATACATTACATTGCATGAGCCACATCAGTTAGCATCATTTGAATGAACATTCCACATTACCATGGCAACCCAGCATCAGTTGATAGAATGTTCCAAAATACCATGGAAATGATTGCATCACAATACCAGGCATCGATTGCGTGTGTACCCATGAGTTTACCAATCAATTACCAGGGTTAGAGGTTCCAAGTACGTCCTAGTCATTTTTATATCTATGATTAGGCCTACATGTAAAACAATAGCCCTTTGAAGCACAGCCCTTAGTAATAGATTCAATAGATTTCTCTGTATTGTGGTGACCTGTGATGGTAGTAATAGCCTGTAGGCTTTTATTCATGTCTCAGACATTCTACCCTCTACTTTCTCACCATGACAACACAATCTCTGCTCTATTTCCTCCACCCACCACCACTAACTCAACACTGACAGTAACTAACAGTATTAACACACAGTGGCTCAGTCATTCCCTCACACCATCCCCAGCTGTTCGACTCTGATTAAGACCATTGAACAAGGTGGTGGGTGGTTAGCTAGGGAGAACAGTGTTTTACTTTGCTTACCTATTCATTTTTGTTTTTTGCACTCTCTCCCTCTCTCTCCCCCCTCCCTCCCCCTATCCCAACCTCCCGGGTCTTGATGATTTCCCCTGTGGATTTCTCACCCAACATGGCCGCAGCAATGTTGACTGTAGAGGTCTGTGTGTGGGCACAGTTTCAAGTACCATCTTTGGTAGCTAGCTAGGACTAGCAGGCTTGACCTCAGCGTCACTCGCATAGATAGTCGCATAATGTGCCAAAGAACCATCCATCCTGTTTCTATTTACCATCTCTTGAAGGGCATGCTATGAAAGGGCTTTGATTTAGCGGACGTTAATGAGGAGTAGATCTCTCTGTTTGTACAACTCTGTAATGGACAATGGGATTCCACATTAACTAGGTATTCATTCAAGTCCTTAGGCTTTGAAAACTCTAGGTTATGTAGACCTATTATATTGTAACTTTGCATATTGCATTTCATGTTAAATTAAAAAAAACTCTCCAATTAGCCTGTTAGCTTATCGGCTAGGCTTGCTCTCTGCTTCTGTTCTGCTGTGTTCTGTGTGTTTGAAGTTGAGTGTAGAACAGAACAGAGGGCCTGGCAGTGCCCTTGGGGAGGAAAGACACTTGGCTCCAGCATCCACACCCATCTGGTTGCATAAGTGTAGAGGCTACAACATCCATCTGGTTCCAGGGGTAGAGGATACAACATCCATCTGGTTACCAGAGGTAGAGGATACAACATCCATCTGGTTCCAGGGGTAGAGGATACAACATCCACCTGGTTCCAGGGGTAGAGGATACAACATCCACCTGGTTCCAGAGGTAGAGGTGGAAACAGAAGACCAATGGCCAGATGATAGGGCACACAGCTGTACCCGAGCCCCTGGCTTCAGGGCCCGTCTCGCCCCATTTCTCTCATATAGATAGATGGATGACTCATCCAAAGATTTTTATAACTAAACCAAGATAGACCACAGCTTGTCGTTTCCAAAGGGAACAAATGAGTCATAGTGTAAAACTGTATTGAGATCAAATGTTTAATCGATGAGAAAATCTGCAGATTGTCATCCAAAATCAATCTCGTTCCATCTTCTCCCACTGTGAATGACCGTTACTGACAGGTTACTGACCATTACTGACTGGTTACTGACTGGTTACTGACTGGTTACTGACCGGTTACTGACCGGGTACTGACCATTACTGACAGGTTACTGACCATTACTGACAGGTTACTGACAGGTTACTGACAGGTTACTGACCATTACTGACAGGTTACTGACCATTACTGACAGGTTACTGACCGTTACTGACAGGTTACTGACCGTTACTGACCGGTTACTGACAGGTTACTGACCGTTACTGACCGGTTACTGACAGGTTACTGACCGTTACTGACCGGTTGCTGACCGGTTACTGACCGTTACTGACCGGTTACTGACAGGTTACGGACAGGTTACGGACAGGTTACGGACAGGCTACTGACTGTTACTGACCGTTACTGACTGTTACTGACCATTACTGACTGGTTACTGACCATTACTGACAGGTTACTGACTGTTACTGACCGTTACTGACTGTTTACTGACTGTTTACTGACTGGTTACTGACTGGTTACGGACTGGTTACGGACTGGTTACGGACTGGTTACGGACTGGTTACGGACTGGTTACGGACTGGTTACGGACTGGTTACGGACTGGTTACTGACTGGTTACTGACTGGTTACTGACTGGTTACTGACTGGTTACTGACTGGTTACTGACAGGTTACTGACTGGTTGGTGTGACTAAGTGGATGTTGACCTGATCTCTCTCTGTGTCTCACTCACTCACTCACTCACTCACTCACTCACTCACTCAGAGCTGTATCCTTCCCCCCTCTTAGCCACATCAGCCATGCCTGCGCAGGTCTTCCTCCAGTCAGCCTGGCTGCAGTGTTGACATGGCGTCAAGACGATGCCACTCCTGGATTCCATTCCGTTCCGTTGCCTAGGAGTGCTAAGAACATATCTTATCTCTCCGCCTAGCACACCACACGGCACGCACAGACAAAAGACACCACATGTCGCCTTGACAACTGTCAGAAGGATTGTTATAAATGTCTGTTGTCTCTCTGTGAATTGATTCCCTATTTTCCTCTTACCCGCTTCCTGTGTCAGCTTGAATCAGCAGCAGGATCTGTCTTTGTTTGGCTCGTGGCTGACTGGCTGTTTTGGGAGCTGGTCTGTTTAATATAAACATAAATGTAGTGTTGAAGCCTGTTGAGAGCATTGATTGCGTTCTCCCTTCCCTCCCCATTGGTACTACTGTAGGTTCTTTCTCTGTGATCTACAGTGCATTCAGAAAGTATTCATACCGCTTTCATTCATACGACTTTTTCCACATTTTGTTACGTTGCAGCCTTATTCTAGAATTGATTTAAAGCCCTTGTCAGTCTACACCCAATACCCCACAATGACACATTTTTTGCAAATGTATATATAAGAATAAAACTGATATATTTATTATCAGACTAGAGGTCGACCGATTGATTTTTCAACGCCGATACCAATTATTGGAGGACCAAAAAAGCCGATACCGATTAATCGGCCGGTTTAATAAAAATAAAAAACATGTATAATGACAATTTCAACAATACTGAATTAACACTTATTTTAACTTAATATAATAATAATCAATACAATCAATTTAGCCTCAAGTAGATAATGAAACATGTTCAATTTGGTTTAAATAGTGCAAAAACAAAGTGTTGGAGAAGAAACTAAAAGTGCAATATGTGCTATATAAGAAAGCTAACATTTCAGTTCCTTGCTCAGAACATGAGAACATGTGAAAGCTGGTGGTTCCTTTTAACATGAGTCTTCAATATTCCCAGGGAAGAAGTTTTAGGTTGTAGTTAATATAGGACTATTTCCCTCTATACCATTTGTATTTCATTAACCTTTGACTATTGGATGTTCTTATATGCACTTTAGTATTGCAAGTGTAACAGTATAGCTTCCGTCCCTCTCCTCGCTTCTCCCTGGGCTCGAACCAGCAACACAACGACAACAGCCACCACATCGAAGCAGCGTTACCCATGCAGAGCAAGGGGAACAACGACTAGAAGGCTCAGAGCGAGTGACGTTTGAAACGCTATTAGCTCGCGCTAACTAGCCAGCCATTTCACTTTGGTTACACCAGACTCATCTCTGGAGTTGATAGGCTTGAAGTCATAAACAGCGCAATGCTTGACACACAACGAAGAGCTGCTGGCAAAACACACGAAAGTGCTGTTTGAATGAATGTTTATGCGCCTGCTTCTGCCTACCACCGCTCAGTCAGATACTTAGATACTTGTATGCTTGTATGCTCAGTCACATTATATGCAACACAGGACACACTAGATAATATCTAGTAATATCATCAACCATGTGTAGTAACTAGTGATCATGATTGATTATTTTTTATAAGATAAGTTTAATGCTAGCTAGCAACTTACCTTGGCTTACTGCATTCGCGTAACAGTCAGTCTCCTTGTGGAGTGCAACGAGAGAGAGGCAGGTCGTTATTGCGTTGGACTAGTTAACTGTAAGGTTGCAAGATTGGATCCCCCAAGCTGACAAGGTGAAAATCTGTCTTTCTGCCCCTGAACAAGCCCGTTAATCCACCGTTTCTAGGCCGTCATTGAAAATAAGAATGTGTTCTTAACTGACTTGCCTAGTTAAAAAAATATTTTAAAAAGGTGTAAATCGGTGGCCAAAAATACCGATTTCCGATTGTAATGAAAACTTGAAATCGGCCCTAATTAATCGGCCATTCCGATTAATCGGTCGACCTCTAATTCAGACCCTTGAAATTGAGCTCAGGTACATCCTGTAGCTGTGCAGTGACGCTCCCCATCCGACCTGACAGAGCTTGAGAGGATCTGCAGAGAAGAATGGGAGAAACTCCCCAAATACAGGTGTGCCAAGCTTGTAGCGTCATACCCAAGAAGACTTGAGGCTGTAAGATGCTTCAACAAAGTACTGAGTAAAGTGTCTGAATACTTATGTAAATGTAAGATATATATATTTTTTTATATAACTTTGTAAAAATGTCTAAAAACCTGTTTTTGCTTTGTCATTATGGGGTATTGTGTGTAGTTTGATGATGAGGGGGGAAAACTATTGAATCTATTTTAGAATAAGGCAATAACGTAAAACAAAATGTGGGAAAAGTCAAGGGGTCTGAATACTTTCCGAATGTACTGTATACGTTAACAGAATTGAGACCCAGTCAGAAATCCTTTCATTAGTATAAAGTGGACCCAGACCTCAGAGCCCTAAACCAGCCATCAGCTGTTTGTTGCTTTCGCATTTGTATTATTGTTTATGCCCTCAAAGCTGGCGCTGACAGTGTTTTTTTGCTTTCATTTTGTTCAGACTTTTCCAACTTTCTAATATGACAAATTCCGTGGTGTTTGAAATTGCGGTGGCTTGAATGTGATATGTGGTGAAGGGAAGGGGGGGGGGGTTGTTGCCAATGTCCCTCTGTTGTAAAATAATTACTTTTGTATACTGTAGCTGGAGGGGGAACTGGGGAGCTCTGCTTTGGTCTTTCTCTTTGTTGTTTCTCTGTCTCTCTCCCTCTCCCTTGCTCACTCTCCACTCTTTCAGCAGACTTTAATCTCAGGCACAAACAACATACACATCTTCTGCCACCCCTCCCTCCTTCCCTCCTCATAATCGACACTCCCATTGGTTTCCCTCTAGTTGCTTTGGATGAACACACAGATCAGGCTCTCTTGGGTCGCTATGACCACTTAGTGGTTTTAATTATGGGACTGTAATGCCCGCACACACAGACACACTAGAGTTTCCATTAGCCAGTAAAGGCTTTTGGCAGATTATATATATATTATATTATTTATTATTATATTATTTATTTTTAAATAAAAGCTCATAAACAAAATTGTTTGTTTAAAAAAAAAACACACACAAAAACAAATCCATTGCTAAATAATGCTTTTTATTCATTGATGGAATTAATGTACTTTTTATTTAACAAGGCAAGTCGGTTAAGAACAAATTCTTATTTACAATGACGGCCTACGGGGGAACAGTGGGTTAACTGCCTTGTTCAGGGGCAGAACAACAGATTTTTTTTTACCTTGTCAGCTCGGGGGATTCAATTCAGCAAACTTTTCGGTTACTGGCCCAACGCTCTAACCACTAGGCTACCTGCCGCCCCAAAAATATCAGTCAATATGCTCCAACTTCAAAGGCAAATATACTTCATAGGCTAATAAATCCTCAAGCTGCTTGGAAATTACTGTCAGGTGTGTGTGTTTCTATTTGAACTCATAAGGGACTTCAGCTAAGTGTACCCCGACTGAGCAAATTGAACGGGCGTGGAGCGGGCCCGTTCAAGGCTAGATGGCTCCCGCTTTTGTCAAATTAACGTCAGGAGTTTTTATTTTATTTTAGCTAACCCTAACCTCATTCTGATAACCTGCTAAATTATATATTCTAACCTGCTGTGTAAATTTTCCTAACCTGCTATGAAAAGCCAAATCTGACGTTAATTTGATAAAAGCTGGATCTCTTCTAGCCATGACCGGCTAGACAGATATGTTTTGTTATTTATCATGCCTAGGCCAAATTAAATTAGAGGCCTAGATTGTATTTGAAAACAGCTGTTTTGTTATTTATTAATTATACTGAACAAAAATATAAATGAAACATGCAACAATTTCAATGATTTTACTGAGTTACAGTTCATATAAATACATTAATTAGGTCCTAATGGATCTATGGATTTCACATGACAGGGGCACATGGGTGGGCCGAGGAGGACATAGGCAAACTCACTGAGGAGCCAGGCCCAACCAATCAGAATATGTTTTTCCCCGCAAAAGGGCTTTATTACAGACAGAAATACTCCTTAGTTTCATCAGCTTTCCGGGTGGCTGGATGTGGAGGTTCTGGGCTGGCGTGGTTACACGTGGCCTGTGGTTGTGAGGCTGGTTGGCTGTATTGCCATATTCTCTCGAATGAAGTTGGAGGCGGCTTATGGTAGAGAAATTAACATTACATTCTCTGGCAACAACTCTTGCAGTCAGCATGCCATTTACTCCCTCAAAGCTTGAGACATCTGTGGCAAAGTGTTGTGTGACAAAACTGCACATTTTACAGTGGCCTTTTGTCCCCAGCACCCGTGTAACGATAAAATGCTGTTTAATCAGCTTCTTGATATGTCATACCTGTCAGGTGGATGGATTATCTTGGCAAAGGAGAAATGCGCTTTTTGTTTGAATTTCTGTGATATTTTATTTCATTTTACATGGGACCAACACTTTATATGTTGCGTTAATATTTTTGTTTAGTACACAACTACTATATTTTGAAGTTGTGTTATATTACTGTGTAGGCAACTTGTTCTTCTAGGCTAAATATTTTTACTTTTGTATAAATGTTCATTTATGATTCATAGCATGGATGAAGACAATGGGCAATGTTTTGCTTTTCAATAAAACACTTTCTATTCTTTTAAAATGGCAATATGTAACTTTCTGGCTGACTCGACCAAATTCACATAGAAATGTGAGGTATAGATCTATCATTCTACTTGAATGCAAGTCTAAGAATCTGTAGATCTGTTCTATGTGTGCTATTCCTATGCTTCCCGTTCTTACTTGTAACTTTAAAACGAATTACAATAATGTAAATGTGATTTTGAGCCCCGTGGGTGGACAGCCTAGTGCTTTAGACACCCAATGCATATGTATGTACGATCAATTTCTCAAATGTCCGGTAAATTCAAATCTTACCGGTCACGTTGTCCGGCACCAACTTGTCCTAACGGAAACCGTGACGCGCGCACAACCCTCTTTCTTCTCCTCCTCCCCTGTCTCTGGTTGATGATTGACAGGGGGATTGATTACGTGCAGTGATTGATGAAGTCTAGTGAACGGAGCTTCCTTTATCCGCTCAGGACGTCAGGATGGACTTACAGTATTGTGTCCGTCTCTAATTAGGGGTCTTGTTGCCCCCGTCTTTCTCTCTATGTCTCTCTCTGTCATCTACTGTAATACTCCACTGAGCTGACAGCTAGCCAGCCCGACCAGCTCTCTGTCTGGCCTCACACCCCTGAACCGTGGATAATAGTGTTTGGAAGGCAGTGTGATATTTTCTCATTTGCACATAAAGAAATATGTCAGCACCGCCGGGCGGGTTTCTCTCTCCGCCCCCCCCTCTGGCTGTTAGGGGTGGTTGTCATGGTGCAGTTGTCATGGTGCGATTGCTCCTCTATTAGATAGAGGATGATTCCTGTGAAAAATGACAAGCTGCCTGTTGCACTCTGCTCCAGTAATCTGCTGTTTTTAGATTACAATATGTCACTATTTAATAGTGTTGTCACGGTAGCAGAATTTTTGACCTAGCTACGGATACCAGGTTTAGTATCACGATACTCGATACCATCACGATAATACCAAAGCGATACCAAAAACATACCACGGCAAAAAAGGCATATTAGCCAAAGTCACATAATGGCACTTGATCCAGACAAACTTAGTTACTGTTCTGTTCATTCGTTGGATCTTTTTAAATTCAATTTCAATACATGAGATTTTTTTTTACATTTTTCAGAGACAGCCATGCATGCATTAATTAATCATTTATACAATCAATTTCACTTTGGTAAAAACAATCTAACTACATGACATAATCGTAATGATTTATTTGAATGGTAAATCTTTATTGATAAACTGGTTAATCTAGATGTATCCTAAGCCTATTTCACAATACAGGTGAATGCATATTCAATAGGTGTGTGTGTGTGTGGGGGGGGGAGACCCCTTGAAGTACAGTATAAAATATGTATAAAAAATTATTTTATTAACATTTGTATTTGGCCTTATTGCTATTCGCCCATACAAGCGCATTGAATAACAGATATCCCCCCCAAAAAAATCTAAAGTAAGTTTGTTCTGAAGTGTCTGTCCTATATCTGAGAATATAAGACAGATCAGGAAACCTTTGTCATTGCATAATTATTATTATTTTATTTACATGTATTCAACCCCTTATTTTGGCCCTAAACAGTCTCCATATATACTTCCGTAAATTTTTTTCAACTGGTTCCTGGCGACCTTCAGACAAGTCTTGTGAGAAAAACAACCGACATGTTCGTGAGAGTCTCACTTTTCCACAGATGGGTCATATTAGTGTGTAGCCCAAACTGTTCTGACTCTACAAATTATTTTATGAGAAGACGGATTTTCAAGCTGTCTCATGATCTGACAAACACTGCTCCGTCACTTTTCTCCACAGATGCGGAAGTGCAATGTCGGCGGATGCTGTTGATTGAGACAGAACATTTCTACTTGCCGTGTCGCATTATACAAGTGTGTTAACTTTTGTGTAGCATGAGTGGAGATCTGACATGATGTATCCCAGACTCCCAGTGCAGACTGAGTGGAGAGCTCACATGATGTAGCCCAGACTCCCAGTGCAGACTGAGTGGAGAGCTCACATGATGCAGCCCAGACTCCCAGTACAGACTGAGTGGAGAGCTCACATGATGTAGCCCAGACTCCCAGTGCAGACTGAGTGGAGAGCTCACATGATGTAGCCCAGACTCCCAGTACAGACTGAGTGGAGAGCTCACATGATGCAGCCCAGACTCCCAGTGCAGACTGAGTGGAGAGCTCACATGATGTAGCCCAGACTCCCAGTGCAGACTGAGTGGAGAGCTCACATGATGTAGCCCAGACTCCCAGTGCAGACTGAGTGGAGAGCTCACATGATGCAGCCCAGACTCCCAGTACAGACTGAGTGGAGAGCTCACATGATGCAGCCCAGACTCCCAGTGCAGACTGAGTGGAGAGCTCACATGATGTAGCCCAGACTCCCAGTACAGACTGAGTGGAGAGCTCACATGATGTAGCCCAGACTCCCAGTGCAGACTGAGTGGAGAGCTCACATGATGCAGCCCAGACTCCCAGTGCAGACTGAGTGGAGAGCTCACATGATGTAGCCCAGACTCCCAGTACAGACTGAGTGGAGAGCTCACATGATGTAGCCCAGACTCCCAGTACAGACTGAGTGGAGAGCTCACATGATGCAGCCCAGACTCCCAGTGCAGACTGAGTGGAGAGCTCACATGATGTAGCCCAGACTCCCAGTGCAGACTGAGTGGAGAGCTCACATGATGCAGCCCAGACTCCCAGTGCAGACTGAGTGGAGAGCGCACATGATGTAGCCCAGACTCCCAGTACAGACTGAGTGGAGAGCTCACATGATGTAGCCCAGACTCCCAGTGCAGGCTAAGTGGAGCGGGCTGGCTGCGCTGGTGTTGTAAAGGGGACAATTGGCTGCGCTGATACAGACTTGACCCGTGAGCACATTTGACAGAAGTACCGAAAGTAACAAAAACTCTAGTACCGATCCATTTTTCATGTTCTAGTATCAAAATGTTGGTATGTCGTGCAACACTACTATTTAGTCCATGAAACTAACAGCCACCATGAAGAGAAGAGGCCCAACCACAGATAGTAGCTGCCATTTGTACTTGCTGTAACAAGCAGCAGGCCCTGGGAGAAACTAGAGATGAGCAAACAGGCCCAGTCTTATTGGGGTTGAAGGAAAATGACTGATATTTTAATAATCCTTTTGATTAAATGATGGTTGTGATTTCAGAGCTGAAGTGCCTTTATTGAGCTTAATAAAGTCTGCAGCTGTCTGAAGTATCTATTACAGCATGTTTTATACAGGATATTTAGAACAAGGTTTCACTTTCTCTGTAGTCTGTAACCCAAACCAGAGAGAGACCAACCAATGGTCTAATTAGGAAGACAGCTTTCCCATAACTACGTTTTCCACAATACACTCAAGCACACACACAGAGTGGGGTTCCCCCCCACTCTAAATGAATGGGTCTTAATTAAAAGAGTGAGCTATCGGGTTTCTAATGGAATGAGGGCATTTTTTGGGGGGGGGGGGGTCAGCCTGCAGCTCCCCACACTGAGGGAACTGAGTTTGATCACTAGAAAAGTCTCCAGTCAGCCTGCAGCTCCCCACACTGAGGGAACTGAGTTTAATCACTAGAAAAGTCTCCGGTCAGCCTGCAGCTCCCCACACGGAGGGAACTGAGTTTAATCACTAGAAAAGTCTCCGGTCAGCCTGCAGCTCCCCACACGGAGGGAACTGAGTTTAATCACTAGAAAAGTCTCCGGTCAGCCTGCAGCTCCCCACACTGAGGGAACTGAGTTTAATCACTAGAGAAGTCTCCGGTCAGCCTGCAGCTCCCCACACTGAGGGAACTGAGTTTAATCACTAGAAAAGTCTCCGGTCAGCCTGCAGCTCCCCACACTGAGGGAACTGAGTTTAATCACTAGAAAAGTCTCCGGTCAGCCTGCAGCTCCCCACACTGAGGGAACTGAGTTTAATCACTAGAAAATTCTCTGGTCAGCCGGCAGCTCCCCACACTGAGGGAACTGAGTTTAATCACTAGAAAAGTCTCCGGTCAGCCTGCAGCTCCCCACACTGAGGGAACTGAGTTTAATCACTAGAAAAGTCTCCGGTCAGCCGGCGGCTCCCCACACTGAGGGAACTGAGTTTAATCACTAGAAAAGTCTCCGGTCAGCCTGCAGCTCCCCACACTGAGGGAACTGAGTTTAATCACTAGAAAAGTCTCCAGTCAGCCTGCAGCTCCCCACACTGAGGGAACTGAGTTTAATCACTAGAAAGTCTCCAGTCAGCCTGCAGCTCCCCACACTGAGGGAACTGAGTTTAATCACTAGAAAAGTCTCCAGTCAGCCCGCAGGTCATACGTGTCATGCTCTCTCATCTATTTCTCCTCTTAACCGATCCCCTCTGTCTTCAAGCAGGCGTGTTTCACTTTGAACATCTAGAATGTGTGAAAAATTAGTATTTATCATTTCTAAACGTATTTCCGATGTTGCATACTACATCAAATCCATCTGTGTCTGTGTGGCTACACCACAATGAGTTGTATGTGACCCATTGTATTATCAGGCCTGGCTGGCCTCCCATCCTGTCCCAACCACAGATCTGGTCAGCCTGACAGGTCACTGAGGACACCCCTATTGACCAGCCTGGTCCTGGGAGATCCCAGTACCTCCCTCAGTCAGTCCTATATGTTGTTGAAGAGGATGTTATTAGTCAGGTTTCGACGAGCCATCAGACACCAGCTACGCTGCAGAGCTCTATTGATTAACAATACCTTCCTCTTCATTAATCAGTATTGACCACCGACTTGGACCCGACGGCCACGATGGCCTTGATATGAGCACATCAGATGGGTCTGCTGTTGTTGTTTTTCATTCGCTTTCTAGCTTTCACTGTGTCTGCTGCTGACTACCACTGGGCTCAGAGTTATGCCTCAGATGATCTTAATGCTGTCTGGCTGGCTGGCTGGTTGGCTGTCTGGCTTTCTACTATGATGATTATGATGATGATGAAGACCTAGCGGTGTGTTTTACTGTTCTGACTACAAAGGAAGATGGAAGTAGATGAATGTCAGAATGATATGGATCTATCCAGACATCGTCACTGAATTGGCGATTTAAGGAGAGGGGAGAGAAAGTGAAACATTTCCATAGTGTGGTGATAAGAGCCACTGCAGGGCTGCATTCCAAATGGTAACCTTTACATTTTTTATATTTTTTATAGTGCACTATATAGTGAATAGGGTGCCATTTTGGGACGCACTGGAGGTCTCAGTCGGCCGGCTGGCTCCATATCTCGCCTGATGTGTTTGTCTAGTAGTGCTATCCTGTAGTCCTCTTCCCTTAGGGAAGCAAGCACACTACATCATCCTCATTTCTCCACTCAGTAACACCACTCATATTATCCTACATGTCTGCTTGATGCCCTGTTTCATGTGGTAGGACATTTATACAAGTTATCGTGTTTGAAGGCTAGGATATGCATATGAGTTGGTGTATCCCACCATGTGTACTGATAGCTCCCCCCATGGCCCCTCTCTCCCCTGACCACAGCACCAGTCTATTCTAACTGCCCTCCCTCCTCCCCATGGCCCCTCTCTCCCCTGACCACAGCACCAGTCTATTCTAACTGCCCTCCCTCCTCCCCATGGCCCCTCTCTCCCCTGACCACAGCACCAGTCTGTTCTAACTGCCCTCCCTCCTCCCCATGGCCCCTCTCTCCCCTGACCACAGCACCAGTCTATTCTAACTGCCCTCCCTCCTCCCCATGGCCCCTCTCTCTCCTGACCACAGCACCAGTCTATTCTAACTGCCCTCCCTCCTCCCCATGGCCCCTCTCTCCCCTGACCACAGCACCAGTCTATTCTAACTGCCCTCCCTCCTCCCCATGGCCCCTCTCTCCCCTGACCACAGCACCAGTCTATTCTAACTGCCCTCCCTCCTCCCCATGGCCCCTCTCTCCCCTGACCACAGCACCAGTCTATTCTAACTGCCCTCCCTCCTCCCCATGGCCCCTCTCTCTCCTGACCACAGCACCAGTCTATTCTAACTGCACCCCCCCCCCGGCCCCTCTCTCTCCTGGCCCCACAGCACCAGTCTATTCTAACTGCCCTCCCTCCCCCCATGGCCCCTCTCTCCCCTGACCACAGCACCAGTCCATTCGAACTGCCCCCCCCCCCATGGCCCCTCTCTCTCCTGACCACAGCACCAGTCTATTCTAACTGCCCTCCCTCCCCCCCATGGCACCTCTCTCCCCTGACCACAGCACCAGTCCATTCTAACTGCCCCCCCCCTCCCTCCCCCCCATGGCCCCTCTCTCCCCTGACCACAGCACCAGTCCATTCTAACTGCCCCCCCCCCTCCCTCCCCCCCATGGCCCCTCTCTCCCCTGACCACAGCACCAGTCTATTCTAACTGCCCTCCCCCCTCCCCGTGGCCCCTCTCTCCCCTGACCACAGCACCAGTCTATTCTAACTGCCACCCTTCTTCCCATGGCCCCTCTCTCCCCTGACCACAGCACCAGTCTATTCTAACTGCCCTCCCTCCTCCCCATGGCCCCTCTCTCTCCTGACCACAGCACCAGTCTATTCTAACTGCCCTCCCTCCTCCCCATGGTCCCTCTCTCTCCTGACCACAGCACCAGTCTATTCTAACTGCCCCCCTCCTCCCCCTGGCCCCTCTCTCTCCTGACCACAGCACCAGTCTATTCTAACTGCCCTCCCTCCTCCCCATGGCCCCTCTCTCCCCTGACCACAGCACCAGTCTATTCTAACTGCCCTCCCTCCCCCCATGGCCCCTCTCTCCCCTGACCACAGCACCAGTCCATTCTAACTGCCCCCCCCCCCCCCCCCCCCCCCATGGCCCCTCTCTCTCCTGACCACAGCACCAGTCTATTCTAACTGCCCTCCCTCCTCCCCATGGCCCCTCTCTCCCCTGACCACAGCACCAGTCTATTCTAACTGCCCTCCCTCCTCCCCATGGCCCCTCTCTCCCCTGACCACAGCACCAGTCTATTCTAACTGCCCTCCCTCCCCCCCATGGCCCCTCTCTCCCCTGACCACAGCACCAGTCCATTCTAACTGCCCCCCCCATGGCCCCTCTCTCCCCTGACCACAGCACCAGTCCATTCTAACTGCCCCTCCCCCCAATGGCCCCTCTCTCCCCTGACCACAGCACCAGTCTATTCTAACTGCCCTCCCTCCTCCCCATGGCCCCTCTCTCTCCTGGCCAGTCTATTCTAACTGCCCTCCCTCCTCCCCATGGCCCCTCTCTCCCCTGACCAAAGCACCAGTCTATTCTAACTGCCCTCCCTCCTCCCCATGGCCCCTCTCTCTCCTGGCCACAGCACCAGTCTATTCTAACTGCCCCCCTCCTCCCCATGGCCCCTCTCTCTCCTGACCACAGCACCAGTCTATTCTAACTGCCCCCCTCCTCCCCATGGCCCCTCTCTCTCCTGACCACAGCACCAGTCTATTCTAACTGCCCTCCCCCCTCCCCATGGCCCCTCTCTCTCCTGACCACAGCACCAGTCTATTCTAACTGCCTCCCTCCTCCCCATGGCCCCTCTCTCTCCTGGCCACAGCACCAGTCTATTCTAACTGCCCTCCCTCCTCCCCATTGCCCCTCTCTCCCCTGACCACAGCATCAGTCTATTCTAACTGCCTCCCTCCTCCCCATGGCCCCTCTCTCTCCTGGCCACAGCACCATCGTTACCTGTCAGGGAGCAACAGACACACTGGGGGCTCTCCGTGTGACAGCCGTGACAGAGACTGATGGATGTGGTTATGCTCCTGTGTCTGTGGCTTTGAATAGCTCAGCTCTTTCCTGCACTTAGTTTGTCTTGCAATCTCCTAAACGATCTCTAATACCTGAAAAAGTAACATTCTCCTGTTACTTCTTTGTTTTGTTGGAGGATGAAAAGATAGGCAGAGAAAGGATGCAGTAGACTCAGCAATGACAGCAAGCCCACATATTATCTGTACAGGGAAGATGCTATTTAAATATCCATGGGTATTGGATATATCCAGCTCCTCAAACAACCATGTCATTAGAGTCGTGCTAAAATAGTAGGCTAGTAACATCCGTCTTTGGATTACAGGGTGTTGTTGAGATAGACCCACACTTAACGACAGGAATGGGAGGCTGTGCACCTAGCAGATGTGGCCTTTCAGAGAGAGAGTCAAAAGTCTTCTCATGCTTTGTTGATTTGAAAAAAGCTTTTGACTCAATTTGGCATGAGGGTCTGAGATACAAATTGATGGAAAGTAGTATTGGGGGGAGGCACAAGACATTATAAAATCCATGTGCACATACAACAAGTGTGCAGTTTAAAATTGGCAAAAAACACACATTTCTTTCCACAGGGCCGTAACGGGGTGAGACAGGGATGCAGCTTGATGATGATCTGGTGCTTTTGTCCCCAAGCAAGGAGGGCCGACAGCAGCACCTACATCAATCAATCACATTTATTTACAAAACCTTTTTACATCAGCAAATGTTGCAAAGTGCTATACAGAAACCCAGCCTAAAACCCCAAATGGCTAGCAATGTGGCTGTAGAAGCATGGTGGCTAGGAAAAACTCCCTAGAAAGGCAGAAACCTAGAGAGGAACCAGGCTCTGAGGCGTGGCCAGTCCTCTTCTGGCTGTGCCAGGTGGAGATTATAAGAGCACATAGCCGTTAAGACCAGATTGTTCTTCAAGATGTTCAGACGCTCATAGACGACCAGCAGGATCAAATAATCATCACAGTGGTTGTAGAGGGTCCAACAGGTCAGCACCTCAGGAGTCAATGTCAATTGGCTTTTCATAGCTGAGCATTCAGAGGTCGAGACAGCAGGTGTGGTAGAGAGAGGTCATACCTGGGCCCTGACAGTGAATCTCAATAAGACAAAAATAATGGGTTTCCAGAGAAGGTCCAGGAGCACATACAAATTCCGTCTAGATATCGTTGCCCTAAAGGACACCAAAAACTATACGTAACTCGGCACAGGCAACTTCCACAAAGCTGTGAACGATCTGAAAGAGGCAAGAAGGGCCTTCTATGCCATTAAAAGGAACACAAAATTCGACATCCCAATTAGGATCTGGCTAAAAATACTTGAATCAGAACCCATTGCCATTTATGGTTCTGAGGTCTGGGGTCTGCTTACCAACCAAGAATTCACAAAATGGGACAAACACCAAATTGAGACTGCATGCAGAATTCTGCAAAAAATATCCTCTGTGTACAATGCCAAATAATGCATGCAGAGCAGAATAAGGCCGACACCTGCTAATTATCAATATCCAGAAAATAGTGTATATTCCTTTGAAACTTTTGAGTTTAATGTTTACTGTTTGATTATTTCACTTTTGTTTATTATCTATTTCACTTGCTTTGGCAATGTAAACATGTTTCCCATGCCAATAAAGCCCATTGAATTGAATTGAATTGAGAGGCTGAGAGGGAGAGAAGCTGAGAGGGAGAGAGGGAGAGAGGCTGAGAGGGAGAGAGGCTGAGAGGGAGAGAGGCTGAGAGGGAGAGAGGCTGAGAGGGAGAGAGGCTGAGAGGGAGAGAAGGTGAGAGAGAGGCTGATGGAACGAGAGATGCTGAGAGAGCGGATGTGGGCTACATATGTTAGTGGGGTGAGACCAGTAAAAATAGCCCTGAAGAAACCATGAGGTGGTGATAGAGCGAGGGGAGATATGGTTTACACTCCAAACCTGTTCCTGGAGAGCTACCCTCCTGTAGGTTTACAATCCATCCCTGTTCCTGGAGAGCCACCCTCCTGTAGGTTTACACTCCAACCCTGTTCCTGGAGAGCCACCCTCCTGTAGGTTTACACTCCAACCTTGTTCCTGGAGAGCTATCCTCCTGTAGGTTTACACTCCAACCGTGTTACTAGAGAGCTACCCTCCTATAGGTTTACACTCCAACCCTGTTCCTAGAGAGCTACCCTCATTTATGTTTATACCAATGCTGTTCAAACCTGTTCCTGGAGAGCTACCCTCATGTAGGCTTACACCAGGGCTGTTTTGTGCCAACCCCAGTTGTAAACGAACCTGATTCAGTTTATCAACCAGCTAATTATTAGAATCAGGTGTGCTAGATTAGGGTTGGAGTGAAATCCTAGGACGGTAGCTCTCCAGGAACAGGGTTGGAGAGCCCTGGTGTAATCCTACAGGGTGGTAGCTCTACAAGAACAGGGTTGGGGAGCCCTGGTGTAATCCTACAGGGCGGTAGCTCTACAAGAACAGGGTTGGGGAGCCCTGGTGTAAACCTACAGGGCGGTAGCTCTACAAGAACAGGATTGGAGAGCCCTGGTGTAAACCTACAGGGCGGTAGCTCTACAAGAACAGGGTTGGAGAGCCCTGGTGTAAACCTACAGGACGGTAGCTCTACAAGAACAGGGTTGGAGAGCCCTGATGTAGCCATGAAACCTGGCTTCCAACTAACTGAAAGAATATGATGCTCACCCTGAACTTGCTGACAGTGAATAGACCTACTTGTGCAGTAAGTGCTCAACGTGATTCAGCCATCACAACAGATAACCTTCAAAACCCTCAAAACTCTACTGATGAGTCATCTGGCTGGGTTTGGCATTGGAGGGGAAAACTGACCGTTCTGAATAAATCTCAATTTCGGGTCTGCTCCTGTGGTAGGTTCAGGGTGTTTTCAAAGGGCTGTGTTAGTGCAGTTTAGTGCTCTTGTTATTATCAATAGTTTTCATGGTCACTCATTTTCCCTCTCTTCAGCTTAATTGGCTTTTAGGGATTGTTCTGTTTGCCTGCTGGCCTAATGGATTCTCAGTGCTTCACATATTAATAGGGTTGAATGGATAAAGCCCAGGCAACGTGATGGAGCTCAACAATATACTGCACTGGCGCTCTCTCAGATGGAAAAACTATTCTGATGAAAGGACTAAAACACTTAATGAAATGAAAATCTGTCATTCACACAAACTTAGTGATGAGACATTAATAATACTGTTTTGACACCAGTTTTAGTATGATTGCTTGACTGTGATTATATTTCCAGGGGAATTATTATAAGTGAAAATATTTTGTTTACATGTCAAAGTCTTGATGCTTTTTAAAAAGCTTTTTTTCCCTGTAGAGAAAATGGCACATTTGATCTGATATCTTCTCCTTTCCTTCCCGAGGAAACGTGTGTTGTGACATTTAAAAACTGGCATGTAAAACTGCAACATTTTCTCTCAGCCTCATAATAATAATTAATTTGGCTTCAGTACAGAGAGTCTCTCAAAGTGTAGCTACATACAGAGAGAAGTTCTGGACTATGACAATTGTCAGAGTTTAACGTTTTTGGTGTTTCAGACCTCCAACAGGTGAAGTGACAGTGGAGAGGGATCCACATGGTATGAGCAGAGGGAGGAGGTGGTCAACGGGGGGAGATGAGCAGGTCCTCAGGTGGTACGCAGGGAGCACAGTTCACTGTCCATTCAAAGTGTCTCACCGGCGCCTCGCCGTCCCCGCCGTCTGACTGCCTTGTACGAGACGAAGTTTGTTGTTTAACTTCCCACTCGCTCAATGATGACATCCCACACACCATTTCTGATGGAATCCTCCGACTGAGCAATGAATTGATCAGTGCCAGCTCGCCATCCATTGCAGTCCTCCTCATGGGTCAGGAGACCGTAGAAAAATAAAATAGGGTGGTGTTTTCAGACAGAGAGGACAAGGCAAAGTGAGATAATTTACTCCACTCAAAATCTGTCTGCCTGAGAAGTCTATGAGAGCGTGTCAAATAACATGAGGCTTATTTGATCGAATAGAAGTTTCATAATGTTTAGGCTCTTAAAAATGTTCTAATATCCAGTTGAAGCCGGAAGTTTACATACACTTAGGTTGGAGTCATTAAACCTAGTTTTTCAAACACCCCAAAAATGTCTTGTTAACAAACTATAGTTTTGGAAAGTTGCATGACGCAAGTAATTGACTGTGCTTTTAAACAGCTTGGAAAGTTCCAGAAATTATGTTATGGCTTTAGAAGCTTCTGATAGGATAATTGACATAAATTGAGTCAATTGGAGGTGTACCTGTGGATGTATTTCAAGGCCTACCTTCAAACTCAGTGCCTCTTTGCTTGACATGGGAAAATCAAAAGAAATCAGCCAAGACCTGAGAAAAAAAACTGCACATGGGGACAAAGATCATACTTTTTGGAGAAATGTCCTCTTGTCTGATGAAACAAAAAAAAAACTGTTTGGCCATAATGACCATCGTTATGTTTGGAGGAAAAAGGGGGAGGCTTGCAAGCTGAAGAACACCATCCCAACTGTGAAGCCTGGGGGTGGCAGCATCATGTTGTGGGGGTGCTTTGCTGCAGGAGGGACTGGTGCACTTCACAAAATAGATAGCATCATGAGGGAGGAAAATTATGTGGATATATTGAAGCAACATCTCAAGACATTCAGGAAGTTAAAGCTTGGTCGCAAATGGGTCTTCCAAATGGACAATGACCCCAAGCATACTTCCAAAGTTGTGGCAAAATGGCTTATAAGGACAGCGAAGTCAAGGTATTGGAGTGGCCATCACAAAGCCCTGACCTCAATCCCATAGAAAATGTGTGGGCAGAACTGAAAAAGCGCGTGCGAGCAAGGAGGCCTACAAACCTGACTCAGTTACAGCATTTCTGTCAGAAGGAATGGGCCAAAATTCACCCGTGGGAAGCTTGTGGAAGACTACCCGAAACGTTTGACCCAAGTTAAACAATTTAAAGGCAATGCTACCAAATACTAATTGAGTGTATGTGAACTTCTGACCCACTGAGAATGTGGTGAAATAAATAAAAGCTGAAATCAATCATTCTCTTTACTATTATTCGGACATTTCACATTCTTAAAATAAAGTGGTGATCCAAACTGACCTAAGACATGGCATTTTTTACAAGGATTAAATGTCAGGAATTGTGAAATACTAAGTTTAAATGTATTTGGCTAAGGTGTATGTAAACTTCCGAATTCAGCTGTACACAGTGCCTTCAGGAAGTATTCATACCCCTTGACTTATTACAAATTTTGTTGTTACAAAATTAATAAAAAATGGATTAAATAAAATATCTCACACACACAATACCACATAATAAGTAAAAACGTGTTTTTAGAAATGTTAGCAAACCAACTCTTTCAACATAAATTTGCAATCAAATTCATGGTCAGGAAACAAATAGATGTAACCCAGATTGAATCTATACTCATTTAGCTAAAAGAAAATGAAAATATTCCAACAAAAAAGGAAAACTATGAAATATTTACAAAATGTAAAGGAGCTCTCTGCCTAGGTGACTTCACGGCGCCAAATGCGTAGAATAGCAGGAACTTAGCTCTTAAACAGCAACATTTTCATGGGTGGGGGGGCAGGAAACAGCGCTATGTCACTGAAACACACCCTTTCATCTCAGAGGAGAAAAGGCCGAAGCGTGAGTCTGCTACCCGGCTACAGTTTAGTGGGATTGTTATTAACGCCTTCCGACCGAGCGGGCAGGTGGGGAGTAACTACATGGAGTGTGTGTGTGTGTGTTTGTTAGCCTAACAAGAGGGAATAGATTGCTTAAGCTACATGGAGTGTGTTTGTTAGCCTAGCAAGGGGGATCGATTGATTTTGCTACATCATTACCACTACAGGCTTCCCTCCCAAGGCTGTCAATGGCTGCAGATCAGCTAATTAATTTACAGTTGAGAAAAGACCAGGATTAGAAGCAATGCCTTCTTTCTCTTTTCATAGCCTAGCCTACTCGGTCAGGATGAGGTAATCAAGTTAGTCTATTCCAGTGAGACATGGTTCGATACTGCAGCCAAAATGGTCACATTTTCGACCGTTTGACTTGGCAGTGCAACACACATTTTTAAATTTGCGACCAAGGGTGCCAGTGATCTTTTTTTACCTGGACACGTACATTTAAAAAAATCACAATTAGTTAATTTTGTTTTGATTATCATGATTTATTCAAACAGTAATGTGAAACTGACCAAAAATAAATGAACTTTCTGAAGATGAAACCGTCATGGGAATGCCCGTCTGTGTTCAGTGGCCGTAGGGCCCATATGTCTACCACTTTGTATAGCCGTTATCGATGCTAATGATAACCTAAGGATCTTCGGGTAGATGGGAATGCAATTAAAATGTAACTACAAAGTAGACCTGGCAGAGTCACGATTATTTGCATTAATCCGGTGGCCATTTGTTTTGAAAACTCCATCAAAAGTGCATTACAGACATAGGCGGCACATCCATAAGCTAAGCTTCCCCTGAAGTAAATTTGATGAAATTGCCTAAAGTATTATTTATCCTAATTAGACTACTCCTGTCTATACAGAAATAAATCAAATAATTCAAAATAGGCTTCTACACCAGAAAGCATGGTTTGGCCATAGAGGATCATTAGCTTCTTTAAAAAAGAAGAAGCTATATATTGTTTTAAATCACATTGCCTACAGTCGGAAGGGCCCACAATTTGGGCAGCGAACACGGCAAATCAAATTTGATATGTCACATGCGCCGAATACAACTGGTGTAGATCGTACAGTGAAATGCTTACTTACAAGCCCTTAACCAACAAGAAAAATAAGTGCTAAGAAAGTATTTACTAAAATAAAAAAAGAAGAAGAAAATAGAAAAATAACAAATAAATAAAGAGCAACTATAAAATAACAGTAGCGAGGCGATATACAGGGGGGACCGGTACAGAGTCCATGTGTGGGGGCACAGGTTAGTTGAGGTAATATGTACAAATGTATAGGTAGAGGTAAAGTGACTATGCATGGAAAATAAACAGTGAGGAGCAGGGGGGGGGGGGGGGGGGAGCTGTTAAGAAGCCTTTTGGACCTAGACTTGGCTCTCCGGCACCACTTACCTTGCGGTAGCAGAGAGAACAGTCTATGACTAAGGTGGCTGGAGTCTTTGGACATTTTTAGGGTTTTCCTCTGACACCGCCTGGAATAGAGGTCATGGATGGCAGGCAGCTTGGCCCCAGTGATGTACTGGGCCGTACGCACGACCCGCTGTAGTGCCTTGCGGTCGGAGCCGAGCCGTTTCCATACCAGGCAGTGATGCAACCAGATGCTCTCTGGTGCAGCTGTAGACATTTTTGAGGATCTGAGGATCTTCAGTCTCCTGAGAGGTAATAGGTGCCCTCTTCACGACTGTCTTGGTGTGTTTGGACCACAAAAGTTTGTTGGTGATCTGGACACCAGGGAACTTGAAGCTCTCAACCTAGTCCACTACAGCCCTGTCATTGAGAATGTGGTTGTGCTCGAGCCTCCTTTTCCTGTAGTCCACAATCATCTCCTTTGTCTTACTCACATTGAGGGAGCAGTTGTTGTCCTGGCACCACACTGCCAGGTCTCCTCCCTTTAGGCTCTCTCATCGGTGTCAGTGATCAGGCCTACCACTGTTGTGTCGGCAGCATACTTAATGATGGTGTTGGAGTCGTGTTACCTTGTTGTTGTTTGGCACAGGAACTATGGTGGTCTGCTTGAAACATGTTGGTATTCCAGACTCGGTCAGGGACAGGTTGAAAATGTCAGTGAAGACACTTGCCAGTTGGTCAGCGCATGTACAGAGTACACATCCTGGTAATCCGTCTGGCCCTGCGGCCTTGTGAATGTTGACCTGTTTAAAGGTCTTACATCGGCTATGGAGAGCGTCATCACACAGTCGTCCGGAACAGCTGATGCTTTCATGCCTGCTTCAGTGTTCCTTGCCTTCGAAGCGAGCGTAGAAGTAATTTAGCTCATCTGGTAGGCTCGTGTCACTGGGCAGTTCACGGCTGTGCTTCCCTTTGTAGTTCCTAATGGTTTGCAAGCCCTGCCACATCTGTCTAGCATCGGAGCCGGTGTAGTACTATTCAATCTTAGTCCTGTATTGACATTTTGCCTGTTTCATGGTTTGTTGGAGTGCATAGCGGGATTTCTTATAAGCGTCCGGGTTAGAGTCCCTCTCCTTGAAAGCTGCAGCACTACCCTTTAGCTCAGTGCAGATGTTGCCTGTAATCTATGGCTTCTCGTTGGGGTATGTACGTACAGTCACTGTGGGGACATCATCATCGATGCATTTACTGATAAAGCCAATGACTGATGTGGTGTAATCCTAAATTGCGATCGGAAGAATCCCGGAACATATTCCAGTCTGTGCTAGCAAAACAGTCTTGTAGCTTCGCAACTGCGTCATCTGACCACTTCCGTATTGATTGAGTCACTGGTGTTTCCTGCTTTAGTATTTGCTTGTAAGCAGGAATGAGGAGGATAGAGTTATGGTCAGATTTGCCAAATGGAGTAAATAAAGGTGGTCTAGAGCCCCCCCCCCCCCCCCCCCCTCTGGTTGCAGATGTAATATGCTGTTAGAAATGAGGTCAAACGTATTTAAATGGACTTACATTAAAGTCCCCGGCCACTAGTAGCACCGCCTCTGGATGAGCATTTTCTTGTTTGCTTATGTCCTTATACATCTCGTGAATGCGGCCTTAGTGCCAGCATCGGTTTGTGGTGATAAATAGACAGCTATGAAAAATATTGATAAACTCTTGGTAAATAGTGTGGTCTGCAGCTTATCATGAGATTCCCTACCTCAGGTGAGCAAAACCTTGAGACTTCCTTAATATTAGATTTCGTGCACCAGCTGTTATTTTAAAATTGACACAGACCACCACCCCTTGTCTTACCGGAAGCTGCTGTTCTATCTTCCCAATGTCGTTCAGCCATGACTCAGTGAAACATAAGAGATTACAGTTTTTAATGTCCCGTTGGTAGGATAGTCTTGATCGGAGTTCATCCATTTGATTATCCAATGATTGCACGTTGGCTATTAGGACTGATGGTAGAGACGGATCACACATTCGCCGTCGGATCCTTACAAGACACCCAGACCTACGTCCCCGATATCTCCGTCTCTTCTTAATTTGAATGATGGGGATTTGGGCCTTGTCGAATGTATGAAGTAAATCCTTCGCGTCCGACTCATTAAATAAAAAATCTTCGTCCAGTTGAGTAATAGCTGTCCTGATATCTAGAAGCTCTTTTTGGTCATAAAAGACGGTGGCAGAAACATTATGTACAAAAATAAAAACGTGAAAAAACTTGAAAATAACACACGAGCCCAATTGGTTAGGAGCCCGTTAAACAGCAGCCGTCTCTTCCGGCACCATCTCAAATTGATCACATAGATGATTGTTGTGGTATATCAAAATGTATTATAGTTTGGACAGCAAATGGCTATTGCTGTGAAGTGAAGACAATGAAAAAAACGAATTAGTCTTAGTTTTCAAAGTTCTCTACTTAATTGATTGAACAGTTCAGCCATCTTAATGGCACCAGCGGAGAGCATCAGCCATATCCCCGGGTAGTGAGCATATTCACTCTTCATGATTGAAAGAAACCTCCCTTTTTCAGGACCCTGTCTTTCAAACATAATTCGTAAATATCCAAATAACTTCACAGAAATTCATTTTAAAGGGTTTAAATACTGTTTCCCATGCTTGTTCCTTGAACAATAAACAATTAATGAACATGCACCTTAACGGTTGTTAAGCCACTAATAGCTTACGGACGGTAGGCAATTAAGGTCACAGTTATGAAAGCTTAGGACACTAAAGAGGCCTTTCTACTGACTTCAAAACACCAAAAGAAAGATGCCCAGGGTCCCTGCTCATCTGCGTGAACGTGCCTTAGGCATGCTGCAAGGAGGCATGAGGACTGCAGTTGAGGCCAGGGCAAGAAATTGCAATGTACGTACTGTGAGACACCTAAGACAACGCTACAGGGAGACAGGACGGACAGCTGATTGTCCTCGCAGTGGCAGACCACATTTAACAACACCTGCACAGGATAGGTACATCCGAACATCACACCTGCGGGACAGGTACCGGATGGTAACAACAAGTGCTCAATTTACACCAGGAACGCACATTCCCTCCATCAGTGCTCAGACTGTCCGCAATAGGCTGAGAGAGGCTGGACTGAGGGCTTGTAGGCCTGTTGTAAAGGCAGGTCCTTACCAGACGTCACTGGCAACAACGTTGCCTATGGGCACAAACCCACCGTCGCTGGAGAGGACTGGCAAAAAGTGCTCATCACTGACGAGTCGCGGTTTTGTCTCACCAGGATTGATGGTCGGATTCACGTTTATCGTCGAAGGAATGAGCGTTACACCGAGGCCTGTACTCTGGAGTGGGATCGATTTGGAGGTAGAGGGTCCGTCATGGTCTGGTGCTGTGTGTCACAGCATCATCGGACTGAGCTTGTTGTCATTGCAGGCAATCTCAACGCTGTGCATTACAGGGAAGACATCCTCCTCCCTCATGTGGTACCCTTCCTGCAGGCTGATCCTGACATGACCCTCCAGCATGACAATGCCACCAGCCATACTGCTCGTTCTGTGTGTGATTTCCTTCAAGATAGGGATGTCAGTGTTCTGCCATGACCAGCGAAGAGCCCGGATTCCAATCCCATTGAGCACGTCTGGGACCTGTTGGATAGCAGGGTTTGAGCTAGGGCCATTCCCCCAGAAATGTCCGGGAACTTGCAGGTGCCTTGGTGGAAGAGTGTGGTAACATTTCACAGCAAGATCTGGCAAATCTGGTGCAGTCCATGAGAAGGAGATGCACTGCAGCACTTAATGCAGCTGGTGGCCACACCAGATACTGACTGTTACTTTTGATTTTGACCCCCCCCTTTGTTCAGGGAGACACTATTCCATTTTTGTTAGTCACATGTCTGTGGAACGTGTTCAGTTTTTGTCTAATTTCTTGAATCTTATGTTCATACAAATATTAACACATGTTAAGTTTGCTGAGTTTATTATATAGATCAGACAACAGTGTTTTTGTCGATCTGTGAAACTGAAAATGTGTTTATAGAAGGCCAAGACACTTAACTAATATAGCCTTGGCCGACTACGCCACTACACGCTCAGCCATGCGTTTAACATATTAATATCCTAAATTATAGTAGGCTATCTTCCAATAGGCTATCTTCCAATAGTCAGCAAATGTGATGATGCATGGAATGCTATATTATAAAGGTGAATTTTTATGGTGAAAATTGCGCCGCCTATCGCTACAGAAACACCACTATCCAAACCAACAATCTGCCTGGTGTGCACCTGAATTAAAGTGTAACTACTCAAAATAAATATTTATAAAATGTATCTAAATTTCTATGAAAAAAAATAATAATAAAAAAATGAAAAATTGCATTATTACTATTAAAATGTGTGGTTTTGAGAGCGAAAACATGCAAAAACTGGGGGGAATCAGCCCCTCTCCCTGTTGTTTCTGTTGAAGTATACCTTTTTTTAAGTCTCCCCTCCAGAGGATTTAGCAGAAAAGAACACATGGCACTTTCATATCTACTCTAAATGTATTTTGCACTTTATTTTAACAGTATCTTTTCTTTGCTGTTATAGAAAATCTATCCAAATCATTGTTTTTTGTTTTTGTTGAAAATTGGTGCCACCAGCTGAAAATATGGTTACCAGTGGAAAAAGTTAGTGTAGAACCCTGTGAGGTAATTGGCTTAGTCTATTCCAGTCAGGATGAGGTAATTGGGTTAGTTAGACCATATCAGAAAGCCCTCTGATTAGAGAGGGGAAATTGAATTGACTCCTTTCCGCTCCCCTCCCATGGTCTTCAGTTCTCCTCCAGCTCTGTTACAGTAGATGCCATTCAGTTCTACTGCCACCTGCCTGCTACGACAAATCACTGGATAACCTATTTGATAACTCCATTCGCTACTTCTTTCCCTCATTCTGTCTATTTTTAAATGTTATATTTGACATTTTTCATTTAATCTTTATTTAACTAGGCAAATCAGTTAAGAACAAATTCTTATTTACAATGACGGCCTACACCAACTGTGCGCTGCCAGTCTGTCTCTGCTGTTGTTACTGTTGCCGCTGTTCTTTCACTGGGCTGTTTAGTTTTTCTAGAGACCTTCTCTAGAGACCCAGTGTTCAGTGCTGCTGCTTGTCAAAGTTATGTTTCAAAGTGCTTTGTCTCCGTTGAAGAATGAAAATAACCATAATGTATGTCCTGATAGAGTAGGTACAAGGTACTGTATGACACACTTGGCGTTATCTATTCATTTCTTAGTGTTTCATCCAGATAGTATTTCAGGAATGTTCTCTTTCCTCTCCGTCCATGTTTTTCTTCCTCCTGCTGAGGTGTGAATACTTATTTGATGTGATTGTTCTGTTTATTACATATGGGTTGTGTTTTTATTTCTAACTCAGGAATTAAATGTACTTTCCTTGTATAGAGCAGCAGCACACTTAAAAGGATATAAGCAGTGGCCCTCATTCCTCAACAGAAGTGATTTCCTCGTTGCTCAACAAAGGAAGTGATGTCCTCGTTGCTCAACAACAGAAGTGATGTCCTCGTTGCTCAACAACAGAAGTGATGTCCTCGTTGCTCAACAACAGAAGTGATGTCCTCGTTGCTCAACAACAGAAGTGATGTCCTCGTTGCTCAACAACAGAAGTGACGTCCTCGTTGCTCAACAACAGAAGTGACGTCCTCGTTGCTCAACAACAGAAGTGACGTCCTCGTTGCTCAACAACAGAAGTGACATCCTCGTTGCTCAACAACAGAAGTGACGTCCTCGTTGCTCAACAACAGAAGTGACGTCCTCGTTGCTCAACAACAGAAGTGACCAGGGATCATCAATTAGCTTGAGCCGTGGGCTGATTTTTTTTTCTTAAGTGGATGGTCAGGGGGGCGGAAAGGTAATTACAAATAATTTGCCAAACAGATATAACATTTGACTAAAACATAACAATTTAAAACCTTGCTTACATTTGTATACGATCACATATGAGCTGATGTTTTTAGTCTTATGTCCAACAAAACGTGGTGGGGGCAAATAAAACCCCCAGTTGGGGAACCCAGTTTGGTTATCTAGGCTCAGCTCTAGTTAAAACACCCAGTTGGGGAACCCAGTTTGGTTATCTAGGCTCAGCTCTAGTTAAAACACCCAGTTGGGGAACCCAGTTTGGTTATCTAGGCTCAGCTCAAGTTAAAACACCCAGTTGGGGAACCCAGTTTGGTTATCTAGGCTCAGCTCTAGTTAAAACACCTAGGAATTCTCAGGTGCAGCCATTGGCTAGTGACCTCATGTTCATTTTACCCATTGGTCTGTTGAGTACTGATTTCTGTGCGCTTCCTGTCTTAATGAGGATTGGTTAAGCTTCTCTTGGCAGGTCATGAGGAAGTGGGTGGCATTGTTGGATTACGTGCTTCAATGCTTTCTCCAAACTCCTCCTTAGTACATTACAGTAGGTGGGTCCTCCGTCTAAACTCTTCCTCCTGTAAGGTACTCTCTGTAAACCTTTCCCACCTGCTGTGTCTGGGCTGCTGGGGCATTGGCCTGGCCTCCTGTCCCACTTCCTACTTTGGCCCAAGACTGAGAGTCTAATAAGTAAGAAAAGAAACTGGCGAACGCTGCTTCACGTTGGTATCGGGGGTAAGGGAGCGAGAAAGAGAGAGAGCAAGACCAGAGCTTTTTATTGGCGTGTGGAGTGACATTGGTTTATGTGTTATATGATACCTGGTCTGATCTAACATGATGATGAATGATGACGAGAGGGTGTGTGAGCCAACGGAGAGGACCAGGCTGTCTGTGTGGACCCACGGAGACCTGACGGTGAGGAGAGGAAGCCTGTGTGTAGCTTTCCCTGCATTAACAGGGCTGTGTGTAACTTTCTCTGCTTTAACAGGGCTGTGTGTAACTTTCTCTACTTTAACAGGGCTGTGTGTAACTTTCTCTGCTTTAACAGGGCTGTGTGTAGCTTTCCCTGCTTTAACAAAGCTGTGTGTAACTTTCTCTGCTTTAACAAGGCTGTGTGTAGCTTTCTCTGCTTTAACAAGGCTGTGTAACTTTCTCTGCTTTAACAGGGCTGTGTAGCTTTCCCTGCTTTAACAAGGCTGTGTGTAGCTTTCTCTGCTTTAACAGGGCTGTGTGTAGCTTTCTCTGCTTTAACAGGGCTGTGTGTAGCTTCCTCTGCTTTAACAAGGCTGTGTGTAGCTTTCTCTGCTTTAACAAGGCTGTGTGTAGCTTCATCTGCTTTAACAAGGCTGTGTGTAGCTTTCTCTGCTTTAACAGGGCTGTGTGTAGCTTTCTCTGCTTTAACAGGGCTGTGTGTAGCTTCATCTGCTTTAATAGGGCTGTGTGTAGCTTCATCTGCTTTAACAAGGCTGTGTGTAGCTTCACCTGCTTTAACAAGGCTGTGTGTAGCTTCATCTGCTTTAACAAGGCTGTGTGTAGCTTTCTCTGCTTTAACAAGGCTGTGTGTAACTTTCTCTACTTTAACAAGGCTGTGTGTAGCTTCATCTGCTTTAACAAGGCTGTGTGTAGCTTTCTCTGCTTTAACAAGGCTGTGTAGCTTTCTCTGCTTTAACAAGGCTGTGTGTAGCTTTCTCTGCTTTAACAGGGCTGTGTGTAGCTTCATCTGCTTTAATAGGGCTGTGTGTAGCTTTCCCTGCTTTAACAAGGCTGTGTGTAGCTTCACCTGCTTTAACAAGGCTGTGTGTAGCTTCATCTGCTTTAACAAGGCTGTGTGTAGCTTCACCTGCTTTAACAAGGCTGTGTGTAGCTTCATCTGCTTTAACAAGGCTGTGTGTAGCTTTCTCTGCTTTAACAGGGCTGTGTGTAGCTTCCCCTGCTTTAACAAGGCTGTGTGTAGCTTTCTCTGCTTTAACAGGGCTGTGTGTAGCTTCATCTGCTTTAATAGGGCTGTGTGTAGCTTCATCTGCTTTAACAAGGCTGTGTGTAGCTTCACCTGCTTTAACAAGGCTGTGTGTAGCTTCATCTGCTTTAACAAGGATGTGTGTAGCTTTCTCTGCTTATGTGTGTAGCTTTCTCTGCTTTAACAAGGCTGTGTGTAACTTTCTCTACTTTAACAAGGCTGTGTAGCTTTCTCTGCTTTAACAAGGCTGTGTGTAGCTTTCTCTGCTTTAACAGGGCTGTGTGTAGCTTCATCTGCTTTAATAGGGCTGTGTGTAGCTTTCCCTGCTTTAACAAGGCTGTGTGTAGCTTCACCTGCTTTAACAAGGCTGTGTGTAGCTTCATCTGCTTTAACAAGGCTGTGTGTAGCTTCACCTGCTTTAACAAGGCTGTGTGTAGCTTCATCTGCTTTAACAAGGCTGTGTGTAGCTTTCCCTGCTTTAACAAGGCTGTGTGTAGCTTCACCTGCTTTAACAAGGCTGTGTGTAGCTTCATCTGCTTTAACAAGGCTGTGTGTAGCTTTCTCTGCTTTAACAAGGCTGTGTGTAGCTTTCTCTGCTTTAACAGGGCTGTGTGTAGCTTTATCTGCTTTAACAGGGCTGTGTGTAGCTTTCTCTGCTTTAACAGGGCTGTGTGTAGCTTTCTCTGCTTTAACAAGGATGTGTGTAGCTTTCTCTGCTTTAACAAGGCTGTGTGTAGCTTTCCCTGCTTTAACAAGGCTGTGTGTAGCTTTCTCTGCTTTAACAGGGCTGTGTGTAGCTTAATTTGCTTTAACAGGGCTGTGTGTAGCTTCATCTGCTTTAACAGGGCTGTGTGTAGCTTCATCTGCTTTAACAAGGCTGTGTGTAGCTTCATCTGCTTTAACAAGGCTGTGTGTAGCTTTCTCTGCTTTAACAGGGCTGTGTGTAGCTTCATCTGCTTTAACAAGGCTGTGTGTAGCTTCATCTGCTTTAACAAAGCTGTGTTTTGGCCCAGGAAGGAAGGGGAGAGAAAGACGTACTCTATTTAGCCGGCCCCTCCCCTCCAGCAGGCCACGTCTGAAATCAAGTCTCTTTTGTTGGGGACGGATGCAGGGGCCTGTGTTTGTTTATGGTGTCTGTGTAACTGTCTCCTGATTGGCTGGAATGTGGTATGTGTGTAACTGCCTCCAGATTGGCTGGATAATATGGTATGTGTGTAACTATGTCTCCAGATTGTCTGGAGAATATGGTATGTGTGTAACTATATCTCCAGATTGTCTGGAGAATATGGTATGTGTGTAACTATGTCTCCAGATTGGCTGGAGAATATGGTATGTGTGTAACTATGTCTCCAGATTGGCTGGAGAATATGGTATGTGTGTAACTATGTCTCCAGATTGGCTGGAGAATATGGTATCTGTCTCCAGATTGGCTGGAGAATATGGTATGTGTGTAACTGTCTCCAGATTGGCTGGAGAATATGGTATGTGTGTAACTGTCTCCTGATTGGCTGGAGAGCTAGCATTCAGGGGGAGGCAGACTTGGTGGAGAAAGTGTTTTTATTAATTTAGTGGAGCTGCAACCATGCTATTGCTCTTTGTCTGTGTTTTAACAGTGGATAATTGTGTCTAAAATGTAGGCTTAGTGTTACCAGAGGGGCACGTGGACGTGGTTGAAATATACCGTGCATTCGGAAAGTATTCAGGCCCCTTGACTTTTCCACATTATGTTATGTTACAGACATATTCTGTTTACATAAGTATTCAGACCCTTTACTCAGTACTTTGTTGAACCACCTTTCACAGCAATTACAGCCTCGAGTCTTCTTGGATATGATGCTACAAGCTTGGAAAACCTGTATTTGTGGAGTTTGTCCCATTATTCTCTGCAGATCCTCTCAAGCTCTGTCAGATTGGATGGGGAGCATCGCTGCACAGCTATTTTCATGTTTGGCAAGAGATGTTCGATTAGGTTCAAGTCCGGGCTCTCTCTGGGCCACTCAAAGACATTCAGAGACTTGTCCCAAAGCCACGCCTGCGCTGTGTGCTTAGGGTCGTTGTCCTGTTGGAAGGTGAATCTTCGCCCCCAGGCTGAGGTCCTGAGAGCTGTGGAGCAGGTTCTCATCAAGAATCCTGACTAGTTTCCCTGATGCTGCCACCACCATGCTTCACCGTAGGGATGGTGCCAGGTTTCCTCCAGACGTGAAGTTTGGCATTCAGGCCAAAGACTTCAAGCCAAGTTTCCCATGGTCTGAGAGTCCTTTAAATGCCTTTTGGCAAACTCCAAGCGTGCTGTAATGTGCCTTTTACTGAGGAGTGGCTGCCGTCTGGCCCCTCTACCATAAAGGCCTGATTAGCGGAGTGCTGCAGAAATGGTTGTTCTTCTGAAAGGTTCTCCCATCTCCACAGAGGAACTCTGGAGCTCTGTCATAGTGACCATCGGGATCTTGGTCACCTCCCAGACCAAGGCCCTTCTCCTCTGATTGCTCAGCTCTAGGAAGAATCTTTGTGGTTCCAAACTTCTTCCATTTAAGAATGATGTGGACCACAGTGTTCTTGGAGACCTTCAGTGCTGCAGAAATGTTTTGGTACCCTTCCCCAGATCTTTTCCTCGGAACAGTCTTTTCTCGGAGCTCTACAGACAATTATTTCAACCTCATGGCTTGGTTTTTTGCTCTGACTGTCAACTGTGGGACTTTATATAGACAGGTGTGTGCCTTTCCAAATAATGACCAATCAATTGAATTTACCACAGGTGGACTCCAATCAAGTTGTAGAAACATATCAAGGATGATCAATGGAAACAGGATTCACCGGAGCTCAATTTCGAGTCTCATAGCAAAGGGTCTGAATACTTATGTACATAAGGTATTTGTTTTTTATGTGTAATACATTTGTACAATTAAAAATAAATAATATGTTTTCGCATTGTCATTATGGGGTATTGTGTGTAGATTGATGAGGTAAAAAAAAATCTATTCAAATAAGGCTGTGACGTAACGAAATGTGGGAAAAGGGAAGGGGTCTAAATTCTTACCGAATGCCCTGTGTCTTCATATTCATTCACCTACTGTCCCACCTCATCTCTATTGGACACATAGGTCCTCTAGTTGTTGAAGTGTTTTCAAATACAGGATGTCTTCCAACCATTGTGTTTCCTGTTGTGCTGTACTTTTGATAAGTATTTCCTAACCTGGCTAGAGTTGGACAGTGAAGTGCTACATCATGTCTGCCTGTGCTAGTAGTCAATGATAAAAGGGCCAGGCCCGGTGAGGAAGAGCCCAATGAGAATCCAGTCTTAAACCTTTGTCTCTAGTGTCACTTTCACCTCCCTCCCCTGACTGACTCTGACTTTCGGCTCTGAGAAGTTGGGAAGTTCAATTACAGCAGCAGACCAGGGGAGGAACCAGGGGGGGGCCTTTGCCCCGACACACTACAGCCAGCTTGGCTAGGCGGCTTGGGGGATGTTCCCTAAGATAAGCAGTTAGCTACGCTCTGCCAGCTCTGGAATGGAGCTCAGCATGGGACTGACTGACTCGGGGGATTGGGAATAGGAACAAGACCTTTCTCTTTCACTCTGTTGTTGGAACTTGTGAAGCCGTAGTCAGCGTTTTCTTATCAGTCTCCAGATGATGGGGTTTATGTGATGGTTTCTCTGCCAGGCCTCTGTACTTCTGCGCCTCGCTCTCGCTCTCTCGCGCTCTCTCGCTCATGGGAAACATATGTTTACATTGCCAAAGCAAGTGAACTAGATAATATACACCAGTGAAATAAACAATAAAAATAAACAGTAAACATTACACTCACAGAAGTTCCAAAACAATATAGACATTACAAATGTCATATGTATATATACAGTGTGGTAATGATGTACAATTGGCTAAAGTATAAAAAGGAAAATAAATAAGCAGAAATATGGGTTGTATTTACAATGGTGTTTGTTCTTCACTGGTTGACCTTTTCTTGTGGCAACAGGTCACACATCTTGCTGCTGTGATGGCACACTGTGGTATTTCACCCAGTTGATATGGGAATTTATCAAAATCAGGTTTGTTTTCAAATTCTTTGTGGGACTGTGTAATCTGAGCGAAATATGTGTCTCTAATATGGTCATACATTTGGCAGGAGGTTAGGAAGTGCAGCTCAGTTTGCACCTCATTTTGTGGGCAGTGTGCACATAGCCTGTCTTCTCTTGTAAGCCGTGTCTGCCTACCGTGGCCTTTCTCAATAGCAAGGCTATGCTCACTGAGTCTGTACATAGTCAAAGCGGTCATATATTCTGCCACTGTGTAATCTCTGTTTAGGGCCAAATAGCATTCTAGTTGGCTCAGTTTTTTTGTTAATTCTTTCCAATGTGTCAAGTAATTATCTTTTTGTTTTCTCATGATTTGGTTGGGTCTAATTGTGTTGCTGTCCTGGGGCTCTGTGGGGTGTGTTTGTGTTTGTGAACAGAGCCCCAGGACCAGCTTTCTTAGGGGACTCTTCTCCAGGTTCATCTCTCTGTAGGTGATGGCTTTGTTATGGAGGGTTTGGGAATCGCTTCCTTTTAGGTGGTTGTAGAATTTAACGTCTCTTTTCTGGATTTTGATAATTAGCGGGTTTCGGCCTAATTCTGCTCTGCATGCATTATTTGGTGTACGCGTTGTACACTGAGGATATTTTTACAGAATTCTGCACACAGAGTCTCAGAAGCACCAGATCATCAGCAAACAGTAGACATTTGACTTCAGATTCTAGTAAGTTGAGGCCGGGTGCTGCAGACTTTCAGTGCCCTTTCCAATTAGTTGATATGTATGTTGAAGAGGGTGGGGCTCGTGCTGCATCCCTGTATTACCCCATGGATAGACATGTGTGTGTTTTTTGCCTATTTTAACTGCACACTTGTTGTTTGTGTTTTTCCCCCAACACTACTTTCCATCCATTTGTATAGCAGGCCCTCGTGCCAAATTGAGTCAAAGGCTTTTTTGAATTCAACAAAGCATTCATTGTTTTACCTTTATTTAACTAGGCAAGTCAGTTAATAGTTGATTCTATGATTTGTATTTGATCATGTATATGTTTTTGCTGTTTCTCTCTCTCTTTGTCTCTCGGTCTCAGATTTTTGCTGGTCATAGCTTCTCTCCTACCTGAAGCACAAAGAATCTGTGTGTTCCTGCTCTAAAGTGTGATATAGGCCTAACTTAATTTATGTTAATGACCTGTTTGTCTGGCTGCATCTCTACTAATGACTTGTTGGTCTGGCTGCCTCTGCTAATGACCTGTTGGTCTGGCTGCATCTCTACTAATGACCTGTATCTGATTATCGCTACACACTGATGGTCTCTCATTTGTTCTCCTGGTTCCCTTCTAACCCACACTCCTCCCCTATCTGTCTCTCTCTGTGTTTTCACCATTGTCACCTACCTCTTTGCATGATACGTTCTGTTCTAGTTTCTGTTGATGCAGAGAACAGTACCAGTCAGGGGTCAGTTCTGTATGACTTCCTGCGAGTTGAGCAGAACATGTGTTTTTCCTCAGTGAGAGAGCAATTCAGTTCCAGGGTCCACTGCGATGTACCCTAGCATAGAAAGGCGCTTGAGCGTTGTTGATCAGCTGCCCCTGATCAAATTACTAACTAGTAGTTTACATCAGGTGTTCATTTTTTTGTAGATATCCTTCTAGATATTCGTCACATCCTCTTAAGCCTTAGTCCCACCCATCTCTTTAAGGATTCACAGTGTAGTAAACAACAACAGATTTCAGTAGTAAAAATACACTTTTTCTATGCTTATCTATGCTTATTTGATTTTGGTGCAGGTCTTATTGTTCTTCATATTACTGTCTCTGGTAAACACACACTATATAAAACAAAATGTACGTTTATTTGTCACATCCACAGGATACAGAAGGTGTAAACGGTACAGTGAAATGGTTACTGGCATAGTGAAGTCTTTTGTTTAGGCATGTAGAGGGCTGGCTAGCTAAACAATTAACCAAAATCCCAACTCTAATTCTGCGTTCAAAACAACTGGGGAAAATCTATTTGAATGGTCATCCAATTTGGAATTCCAATTCAGACCTCTTTCTAGAGCTCCTACACAGATCATACACCTAGCGAGCCAGGCAGCTAATGTTAGCTAGCTAGCTAACAGTACGCTTTAACTTGCAATGAAAACAACAATTAGAAACGTATTTATCTGAAAATGTAGCTAGACTCTTACCCGTATACATGGATTTCTCCCTCTGTGATGGATGCCATGTTTGAAGATGTAATCCGGAGACAGGTGTTTTACACAACAGCTTTCTTTCTGTGTTCTCTTTTTAGACTCTTTTTAGACTCTTCGCATTTGGCAATCATCTCTCTGCTTCCACCGGGCATTCTACTGATAAAAAAATATATATATATTCCGTTACAACGACACCATTTCTTTCCCACCATTATCATCACCAGACTTTACATTGTCTTGTTAAATGAAAATAATTGTATTGATTTCCTCATTATCTGATTCATGTTGGGAGTCAGAGAGAATCCGGCGTTGGCACGATCATCCTCCAAAAAGTGGTCCATCACAACGTTTTCCCACTGAGCTTCGTAGATTGCAGTATTATCTTCAGTGTTGAGAGAAGTAGTATAACTTTTTAAAAATAAAAAAAGGTACGATGGTGGACAGACATGCTTAGCAGCTCATGTTATAGAAAGAAGCACGCTACATGGCAGACCAATCAGAACTCATCTCTCGGCATGTCCAGCCCATCCATTTCTCAGCCAGTCATGGCTAGCGGGAAGGTTCCTGTATTTTTCCATGGCTAAACCAACTTGTTATTTAACAATTTATTCATATTTACAGATGGCTGCCAAGTTTGTTATTAAGATGCATGAAAGTACACATATTCCACAAGGCATTTCTGCCGTAAAACGTATTTTGATCTTGAAATGCCTCTCCTGTGAAGTAGTGACATGCGAAAACAAATTGGCTCCCTATTTAAAATGATGGAGAACAATACATTTTTAAATATCACCTTTATTTAACCAGGTAGGCTAGTTGAGAACACCTTTATTTAACCAGGTAGGCTAGTTGACAACACCTTTATTTAACCAGGTAGGCTAGTTGAGAACACCTTTATTTAACCAGGTAGGCTAGTTGACAACACCTTTATTTAACCAGGTAGGCTAGTTGACAACACCTTTATTTAACCAGGTAGGCTAGTTGACAACACCTTTATTTAACCAGGTAGGCTAGTTGAGAACACCTTTATTTAACCAGGTAGTCTAGTTGACAACACCTTTATTTAACCAGGTAGGCTAGTTGACAACACCTTTATTTAACCAGGTAGTCTAGTTGAGAACACCTTTATTTAACCAGGTAGGCTAGTTGAGAACACCTTTATTTAACCAGGTAGGCTAGTTGAGAACACCTTTATTTAACCAGGTAGGCTAGTTGACAACACCTTTATTTAACCAGGTAGGCTAGTTGAGAACACCTTTATTTAACCAGGTAGGCTAGTTGACAACACCTTTATTTAACCAGGTAGGCTAGTTGACAACACCTTTATTTAACCAGGTAGGCTAGTTGACAACACCTTTATTTAGCCAGGTAGGCTAGTTGAGAACACCTTTATTTAACCAGGTAGTCTAGTTGAGAACACCTTTATTTAACCAGGTAGGCTAGTTGACAACACCTTTATTTAACCAGGTAGGCTAGTTGACAACACCTTTATTTAACCAGGTAGGCTAGTTGAGAACACCTTTATTTAACCAGGTAGGCTAGTTGACAACACCTTTATTTAACCAGGTAGGCTAGTTGACAACACCTTTATTTAACCAGGTAGGCTAGTTGAGAACTCCTTTATTTAACCAGGTAGTCTAGTTGACAACACCTTTATTTAACCAGGTAGGCTAGTTGACAACACCTTTATTTAACCAGGTAGTCTAGTTGAGAACACCTTTATTTAACCAGGTAGGCTAGTTGACAACACCTTTATTTAACCAGGTAGGCTAGTTGAGAACACCTTTATTTAACCAGGTAGGCTAGTTGACAACACCTTTATTTAACCAGGTAGGCTAGTTGAGAACACCTTTATTTAACCAGGTAGGCTAGTTGACAACACCTTTATTTAACCAGGTAGGCTAGTTGACAACACCTTTATTTAACCAGGTAGGCTAGTTGAGAACACCTTTATTTAACCAGGTAGGCTAGTTGAGAACACCTTTATTTAACCAGGTAGGCTAGTTGACAACACCTTTATTTAACCAGGTAGGCTAGTTGAGAACACCTTTATTTAACCAGGTAGGCTAGTTGACAACACCTTTATTTAACCAGGTAGGCTAGTTGAGAACACCTTTATTTAACCAGGTAGGCTAGTTGAGAACACCTTTATTTAACCAGGTAGTCTAGTTGACAACACCTTTATTTAACCAGGTAGGCTAGTTGACAACACCTTTATTTAACCAGGTAGGCTAGTTGAGAACACCTTTATTTAGCCAGGTAGGCTAGTTGAGAACACCTTTATTTAACCAGGTAGTCTAGTTGAGAACACCTTTATTTAACCAGGTAGGCTAGTTGACAACACCTTTATTTAACCAGGTAGGCTAGTTGAGAACACCTTTATTTAGCCAGGTAGGCTAGTTGAGAACACCTTTATTTAACCAGGTAGTCTAGTTGACAACACCTTTATTTAACCAGGTAGTCTAGTTGACAACACCTTTATTTAACCAGGTAGGCTAGTTGACAACACCTTTATTTAACCAGGTAGGCTAGTTGAGAACACCTTTATTTAACCAGGTAGGCTAGTTGACAACACCTTTATTTAACCAGGTAGTCTAGTTGACAACACCTTTATTTAACCAGGTAGGCTAGTTGACAACACCTTTATTTAACCAGGTAGGCTAGTTGAGAACACCTTTATTTAACCAGGTAGGCTAGTTGAGAACACCTTTATTTAACCAGGTAGTCTAGTTGACAACACCTTTATTTAACCAGGTAGTCTAGTTGACAACACCTGTATTTAACCAGGTATGCTAGTTGAGAACACCTGTATTTAACCAGGTAGGCTAGTTGAGAACACCTTTATTTAACCAGGTAGTCTAGTTGACAACACCTTTATTTAACCAGGTAGTCTAGTTGACAACACCTTTATTTAACCAGGTAGGCTAGTTGACAACACCTTTATTTAACCAGGTAGGCTAGTTGAGAACCAGGTAGGCTAGTTGAGAACACCTTTATTTAACCAGGTAGTCTAGTTGACAACACCTTTATTTAACCAGGTAGGCTAGTTGACAACACCTTTATTTAACCAGGTAGGCTAGTTGACAACACCTTTATTTAACCAGGTAGGCTAGTTGAGAACACCTTTATTTAACCAGGTAGTCTAGTTGACAACACCTTTATTTAACCAGGTAGGCTAGTTGACAACACCTTTATTTAACCAGGTAGGCTAGTTGAGAACACCTTTATTTAACCAGGTAGGCTAGTTGACAACACCTTTATTTAACCAGGTAGGCTAGTTGAGAACATCTTTATTTAACCAGGTAGGCTAGTTGACAACACCTTTATTTAACCAGGTAGGCTAGTTGACAACACCTTTATTTAACCAGGTAGGCTAGTTGACAACACCTTTATTTAACCAGGTAGGCTAGTTGACAACACCTTTATTTAACCAGGTAGGCTAGTTGAGAACACCTTTATTTAACCAGGTAGTCTAGTTGACAACACCTTTATTTAACCAGGTAGGCTAGTTGACAACACCTTTATTTAACCAGGTAGGCTAGTTGACAACACCTTTATTTAACCAGGTAGGCTAGTTGACAACACCTTTATTTAACCAGGTAGGCTAGTTGACAACACCTTTATTTAACCAGGTAGTCTAGTTGACAACACCTTTATTTAACCAGTTAGGCTAGTTGACAACACCTTTATTTAACCAGGTGGGCTAGTTGACAACACCTTTATTTAACCAGGTAGGCTAGTTGACAACACCTTTATTTAACCAGGTAGGCTAGTTGACAACACCTTTATTTAACCAGGTAGGCTAGTTGACAACACCTTTATTTAACCAGGTAGGCTAGTTGAGAACAAGTTCTCATTTGCAACTGCGACCTGGCCAAGATAAAGCATACCAATGTGAACAGACAACACAAAGTTACACATGGAGTAAACAATAAACAAGTCAATAACATAGTAGAAAAAAAATATCTATATACATTGTGTGCAAAAGGCATGAGGAGGAAGGCAATAAATAGGCCATAGGAGAAAATAGTTACAATTTAGCAGATTAACACTGGAGTGATAAATGATCAGATGAACATGTGCAGGTAGAGATACTGGTGTGCAAAAGAGCAGAAAAGTAAATAAATAAAACAGAATGGGGATAAGGTAGGTAAAATGGGTGGGCTATATACCGATGGACAATGTACAGCTGCAGCGATCGGTTAGCTGCTCAGATAGCAGATGTTTAAAGTTGGTGAGGGAGATAAAAGTCTCCAACTTCAGAGATTTTTGCAATTCGTTCCAGTCGCAGGCAGCAGAGAACTGGAAGGAAAGGCGGCCAAATTAGGTTTTGGCTTTAGGGATGATCAGTGAGATACACACCTGCTGGAGCGCGTGCTACGGGTGGGTGTTGCCATCGTGACCAGTGAACTGAGATAAGGCGGTGCTTTACCTAGCATAGACTTGTAGATGACCTGGAGCCAGTTGGTCTGGCGACGAACATGTAGCGAGGGCCAACCGACTAGAGCATACAGGTCGCAGTGGTGGGTGGTATAAGGTGCTTTAGTAACAAAACGGATGGCACTGTGATAAACTGCATCCAGTTTGCTGAGTAGAGTATTGGAAGCTATTTTGTAGATGACATCGCCAAAGTCGAGGATCGGTAGGAAAGTCAGTTTTACTAGGGTAAGTTTTGCAGCGTAAGTGAAGGAGGCCTTGTTGCGAAATAGAAAGCCGACTCTAGATTTGATTTTGGATTGGAGATGTTTGATATGAGTCTGGAAGGAGAGTTTGCAGTCTAGCCAGACACCTAGGTACTTATAGATGTCCACATTCTAGGTCGAAACCATTCAGGGTGGTGATGCTAGTCGGTCGTGCGGGTGCAGGCAGCGAACAGTTGAAAAGCATGCATTTGGTTTTACTAGCGTTTAAGAGCAGTTGGAGGCCACGGAAGGAGAGTTGTATGGCATTGAAGCTCGTTTGGAGGTTAGATAGCACAGTGTCCAAGGAAGGGCCAGAAGTATACAGAATGGTGTCGTCTGCGTAGAGGTGGATCAGGGAATCGCCCGTAGCAAGAGCAACATCATTGATATATACAGAGAAAAGAGTCGGCCCGAGAATTGAACCCTGTGGCACCCCCATAGAGACTGCCAGAGGACCGGACATGAAGGAACTGTGGTGGAGTGTTGGTGCAGGTACAGCCAACTAGCGCAACAATACAATTCTGCGATATTGTCAAAACAATACGATATTGTCTCTATGTAACTGTATCAATTTTTTTTTTAACCCCCATTCTCTACTCTAAACCACTGTTTTCTCTGTTGGGTTCTGGTTGAGGGGACAGAAATATGGAAAGAGAGACAGAGAGATATGGATACTGAGATCCAGAGACAGGTTGTGGTTGTGTGTTCGCACGCTAGCTGGAATGGCACTGGGCTCCTGGTCTGGAGTGGGAGGAGATAGGGGATAAGCATCCACTCAGCCTGACCTGATGGCTGGTGAATGTATGACCAGTGGAAAATAACTCACGGCTGTCTGTCCGTGGAGTGGGGTGGGGTGAGGTCAGTGGCAGGGCTCTGTCTCTCTCACCACTAACCTTAAACCCTAGCTTGAACCTCTGACCTCAGGCTGTGGTGTGGTAAATCACAGTGTTGGCTGAACCTGTAGTTGAACCTGTTGGCTTGAAGTATGCTCTCTTTTCTTTTGAGAAGACACCAGACTGCACAGTTATGTGTGATTGGATGAAACTAGCTGAAATAGTCATCTAACTGCGTCGGTGTGGGCTACTGCCCTCTACCCTCTCTCGCTCTATCAGGAAATAACACTGATCATATGTTTTCGCGCTTTTACTGTGTTAGTTTCATCAGCTATTGTACAATGTGATATAAAACATAGGAAAAAAATTAATTTTGACTGCATTGGGCCTTTATAGAATCCTGTATGAGTCTGCTGACTTCCCAAGGCTTCAAGCTTCCTTTTAAGAGGCATTTTCTCAGCTTTCTGCAATACAGATGTGATAGAAGAATGACGCCAGTGTTTAACATGGGCTTTGCTACTCAGAAAGCAGCAGTTGATTACTCCATTGTCAACACTTTGATTTAGTCAGTAGATCTAGATCAATGTCTTTGAAAATATCTTATAAATATCATCAGCTTTTAAAACCATTGAATCTGTTTTCTTTGATCATATTTTGGACTAGTGAGGTTATCTCTCCACTAGCCTACCTATTGTTCCTGCAGTGAGGCAGATTCACCACCTGCTATCAAATCATATATCTGCATATAGTCTCCAAAAAGCTTACCAGTATGCAAAATGGAAGCCAAATTAACAGCTCGCTTACCAATGCAATTTGGGAAGCTACAGACGAGTCACTTACTTTAACGTCAATGTCTAGCAAGTCCTGATGGACCTTATATCGAAAATACAAATGAGAACTTTAGTTAAGTTTTCCGGATGCAAATCCATGAACATATGACAACGTTGTATGATTTATGAATGGCAAGGATATACAGTAACAGTCAAACGTTTGGACACACCTACTCATTCAAGGGTTTTTCTTTATTTTCACTATTGTAGAATAATAGTAAAGACATCAGAACTATGAAATAACATATATGGAATCATGTAGTAACCAAAATCAAAATATAGTAGTAGCCACCCTTTGCCTTTGACAGCTTTGCACACTCTAAAAATAAAGAAAAACCCTTGAATGAGTAGGTGTGTCCAAACTTTTTGACTGGTACTGTAAGAGATCGACTTTGTTCAGTTAGTTCGACACCTTTTCTAAACTAAGCTGTTCGTCAATCAAAGCTCAGTAAATAGCCTAAGCGCCACCACTCCATGGCTGCGTATGAAACAAACCAGGGTCCAATGCTAACTTTTTTTCTCACTGGCCCAAACAGAATTTCTACTGGCCTGGACATGGTGTAGTTCTTAAGTGGATTGGGGTCATGCAGGGCCTATAGGTTGGCATGCGTCCTTTCTGTATTCAGATATTAATAGGTTAAATGTGGTCATTATTATATGCTTTACAATCTGCGTAATATAATTTAGCAATGCAAGTCACTCGTAGGAACGTGGTAGTGCTTGAATTAACAACCAATCACATAGCTCAAATACAAATAGCATGACATTTATGTGTGTGGTCTTCAATGGTAAAAGTCTGGGCTATGGCTGGGCCACTCAACGACATTCAGGGACGCGTCCCGAAGGGTTGTTGTCCTGTTTGAAGGTAAAACCTTCGCCCCAGTCTGAGGTCCTGAGCACTCTGGTACAGGTTTTCATCAAAGATCTCTCTTTACTTTGCTCCGTTCGTCAGACAAGAGAATCTTGTTTCTCATGGTCAGAGTCTTTTGGTGCCTTTAGGCAATCTCCAAGCATAATGTTATGTGCCTTTTACTGAGGAGTGGCTTCCGTCTGGCCACTCTACCATAAAGGCCTGATTGGTGGAGTGCTGCGAAGATGGTTGTCCTTCTGGAAGGTTCTCCCGTCTCCACATAGAAATTCTGGAGCTCTGTCAGAGTGACCATCACATTCTTGGTCACCTCCCTGACCAAGGCCCTTCTCCCCTGATTGCTGAGTTTGGCCGGGAGGCCAGCTCAAGGAAGAGTCTTCCAAACTTCATCCATTTAAGAATGATGGAGGCCACTGGGTTCTTGAGGAACTTCAATGCTGCAGAAATGTTTTGGTACCCTTCCCCAGATCTGTGCCTCAACACGGTCCTGTCTGGGAGCTTTACGGACAATTCCTTCATCCTCAAGGCTTGGTTATTGTTCTGACATGCACTGTCAACTATAGGACCTTATATCCAAATCAGACCGAATGTCTCATGGTCTGACAAACATCGCTCTATGGTGGTGTTGATGTGAGAATTTCATGGCTACTGATGTGAGTTCTACAAGTGATAGTCATTTACACAGGTTACCTTGGCCTGGTTTCCCTTTGTTCTTCTGTGATAGGTTGCAAACCCTGCCACATTCGACGAGCATCAGAGCCGGCGTAGTAGGATTCGATCTTAGTCCTGTATTGACATTTTGAATCGGTCGTCGTAGCGGTGTTTCTTATAAGCGTCCAGTTTAGTGTCGCGCTCTTTTAAAGCGGCAGCTTTAGCCTTTAGGTCAGTGCGGATGTTGCCTGTAATCCGTGGCTTCTGGTTGGAATATGTACGGTCGGTCACTGTGGAGACGACGTCGTCAATGTACTTATTAATGAAGCTGGTGACTGATGTGGTAAACTCCTCAATGTTATCGTATGAATCCCAGAACATATTCCAGTCTGTGCTAGTGAAGCAGTCCTGTAGCTGAGCATCCGCTTTATTGGACCAATTCCGTATTGAGCGTGTCACTGGTACTTCCTGTTTGCGTTTTTGCTTGTAAGCAGGAATCGGGCACTTAGAGTTATGGTCAGATTTGCGATATGTAGGGTGAGAGAAAGCTTTGTATACGTTTATGTGTGTAGAGTAAAGGTGATCTAGAGTTGTCGCCTCTAGTTGCACAGGTGACATGCTGGTAGAAATGAGGTGAAACAGATTTCAGTTTCCCTGCGTTAACACGGCCGCGGCTGTGCATTTTCTTGTTTGCTAATTGCTCTATACAGCTGAGTGCGGTCGTTGTGCCAGCATCGGTTTGTGGTGGTAAATGGACAGCTACGAAAAATATAAATGAAAACTCTTGGTAAATAGAATGGCCTTCAGCTTATCATGAGCTATTCTAACTCAGGCGAGCAAAACCTTGAGACTTAACATTAGAGATCGCGTACCAGCCCTTGTCAAGAGACGCACACCTCCCCTTAACTTTACCCAAAACTGCCATTTGGTCTTGACGATGCTTAGAAAAACCAGCTAGATGTCTATTATCAATGTCCTTGTGCAGCCATGACTCAGAGACACATAGGATATTAGTTCTTCAGGTCCCGTTGATAGGATAGTCTCGAACTGAGCTCGTCCATTTTGTTCTCCAGTGATTATGTTTTCCAATAGAACGGAGAGTAGAGGCGGTTTATCTTCTCGCCGACGTAGTCTCGTCAGGGAACTCACTGGTTTGCCGCTCTTCCGCCGTCTCTTCCTGTTTCGAGTCCCTTAGATTAGGGCCTGGTCCGGAATGAGCAGTGCAGCCACAGCTGCCAACTCGTTAAAGTAGAAATCTTCCTCCGTTAGCTGTTCTAATGTCTTGAATCTGTTTACGGTCGTAGGAAATGATGGCAGCAATATTATGTTAAGATCCGTGTAAAAAAAATAAAAAAAATATCAGAATTGGTCAGAAGCCAGTAAGATGGCAGCTATCCACTGCCATCTTCCATAAAGTGTTATTTCACGCAAAGGTCACGCCGGCCGTTGGTGTGGCTCTTCAACATTCTTGCATCCTCAGATCCCCTTGCACTTTGACACACACACACACACACACACACACACACACACACACACACACACACTGGGGCCTCATTAAGAGTGGTCCCTTGAGGAGAGGGGTTGTAGTGGCTGCTCTCCTGGCTGACACCTCCAGGATTGATCCTGTGTGATGAGTTCCTTTAGGAGTCTCTGGCCCTTCTAGAGAAACTGCTACTCCATCATGACTAATTACTTTGTAAGAAAACACTGTAGAAATGGAATTTCTTCTACTTATTTTTGTACCCGTCTTCCGCTCGTACCTTTCTAGGTCCTTTGTACGTCACTGGTAAAGCGCTCTCTGCCTTCACTGATCAAGTGCGTGGGTGGATAGTGCCCTCCCTTCCTTCCTCTCACTCTCTTGCCCTCATTCTACCTCTCCCTTTTTCTCCATCACTCCGCTAGCATTCTCTGCTTGTCTTTCCCTTTCAGCATGCATAGGAGTTAAATCCCCTGTTCCCCATCCCTCTCTCTACTCTTCTCTTTCCCTCTCTCTCTACTCTTCTCTTTCCCTCTCTCCTTCTCTCTTTCCCTCTCTCTCTTCTTCTCTTTCCCTCTCCCTCTACTCTTCTCTTTCCCTCTCTCCTCTCATCCCTCTCTCTCTACTCTTCTTTCCCTCTCTCTCTCTTCTTCTTTTTCCCTCTCCCTCTCTTCTTCTCTTTCCCTCTCCCTCTACTCTTTTCTTTCCCTCTCTCTCTTCTTCTCTTTCCCTCTCTCTCTCTTCTTCTCTTTCCCTCTCCCTCTACTCTTCTCTTTCCCTCTCCCTCTACTCGTCTCTTTCCCTCTCTCTCTCCTCCTCTCTTTCCCTCTCTCTCTCTTCTTCTCTTTCCCTCTCGCTCTCCTCCTCTCTTTCCCTCCTTCTCTTTCCCTCTCTCTCTCTCTTCTTCTCTTTCCCTTTCCCTCTACTCTTCTCTTTCCCTCTCTCTCTCTTCTTCTCTTTCCCTCTCTCTCTCTTCTTCTCTTTCCCTCTCTCTCTCTTCTTCTCTTTCCCTCTCTCTCTCTCCTCTCTTTCTCTTCTTCTCTTTCCCTCTCTCTCTCTCTTCTTCTCTTTCCCTCTCTCTCTCTCCTCTCTTTCCCTCTCTTTCTCTTCTTCTCTTTCCCTCTCCCTCTACACTTCTCTTTCCCTCCCTCTTTTTTGAAAACAATCTGAGTAATGTAATGTTAGGTGATAGAAAGACTAGTGTAATGTTAGGTGATAAAGACTAGTGTAATGTTAGGTGATAAAGACTAGTGTAATGTTATGTGATAAAGACTAGTGTAATGTTAGGTGATAAAGACTAGTATAATGTTAGGTGATAAAGACTAGTGTAATGTTAGGTGATAAAGACTAGTGTAATGTTAGGTGATAAAGACTAGTGTAATGTTAGGTGATAAAGACTAGTGTAATGTTATGTGATAAAGACTAGTGTAATGTTAGGTGATAAAGACTAGTGTAATGTTAGGTGATAAAGACTAGTGTAATGTTATGTGATAAAGACTAGTGTAATGTTAGGTGATAAAGACTAGTGTAATGTTAGGTGATAAAGACTAGTGTAATGTTAGGTGATAAAGACTAGTGTAATGTTAGGTGATAAAGACTAGCTTTGGAGGAGAAATGTTAGCTGGCTGTTAACGACTGATAGGAGGCTGACTGACTGTGTTCAAATATTGTTGGTAAATAATTAATTGGCCTACCGTCGTATCTGAGCACTCATGATTAATGAATTGTAATGCAATAAAAAAGCAGCACGGACCACACATTGGTATGTGAGGAACTGTGTGTGTGTTTGGGCTCCTGTGTGTGTGTTTGGGCTCCTGTGTGTGTGTTTGGGCTCCTGTGTGTGTGTTTGGGCTCCTGTGTGTGTGTTCGGGCTCCTGTGTGTGTGTTTGGGCTCCTGTGTGTGTGTGTGTGTGTGTGTTCAAACGCAGCCCCTTGTTTTGATGAGAGAAACGGGGCTATGGCGACAGAGTGAGGAGGAGGAGAGTACGAGAGGCGGAGCTTCGATCCCGCCTCCATTCATTCTATGTAAATGCACTGCCGCCTGCTCGCGTTCGATTGGTTGGCTCCCCGAACAGCTTTTCAGACAAACGAGAGAGCACAGGGAGGGAGAGAGACATAGGATAGGAGAGTGATGCAGAGTGTGTGTTCTTAAAGGTCCTGTTCTAATTAAGCCGGCAGGCTGCAGTGAGACGGACGATCAGTCTGCGCGCCCCTTTCTCTCCCTCTTACCCCTGAGGTCCCATTGTCATCATTAATGTCTATCCCAAACTGTCCATGAATTATGGAGTAGTGAAGTCTCCATAGAAATAGTGCCTGTGGGGAACAGATAGACGGACGGAAGGACAGACAGAGAAAGAAAGAGAGGAGGGGGATGAAGAACACAGCTGTAAGCCGCCACTGTGCATGCTTCTTCTGCACAGCGCAGGCTCAGTGAATGTGAGAGAGGGAGCGGTGTGCCCTTCGCTGAACGGATGAATGGGAGAGGAGCAGAGGGAGGCTGAGCTTGGAGACAACACGTGCTTCACAGAGAGAGAGAGGAAGAAAGGCAGGGACGAGAGAAGCAAGCTCGCCTACCGCTATCACACTAGTTACATCTGAGCTGCACAGACTTCCACCGGCAACACATGAAGAGGACTAGTCTGATCTGAGCCACATATAATGGAGGAGCTGTATAAAGTTCCCGTCTGTTTCCCGGGCTGTTGAGTTCCTGTCTTTGTACCGACTGGCGGACAGACAGTGCCGTGCCGTGCTGGTCATGCGTGTGGAATGTAGCGTGGCCCCATTGAGAAGAACAGAAAACAAACAAATGCTGCTGAACCTTTCATTTTCAGGAGGAAGTTACACGACAGTGTGAATCAGGGAGGGACACTTTCTAAGCAGTACTAGAAGTCAAAGGAAAGACTGTTTAGCGTTTTGCACCAACCGGCAGAAACTTCAAGACTGCCGAGGCTTGAGGCAAGCAGACGGTCTGAAAGAAAGGAGAGGTATTTCCTCCGTCTGGACGATGACACTGCTCTGAATGAATCCTGCTGGACCAGAGGAGAGAGGGACGGGAGTATGAGCTAACTCACCCTCACTAATCCACCCCTAAAAGGTGCCTGTTCATGTCCCCCGGATCCTGGCACACCTTCTCTATCTGTACCACAACCCCAGAGGAAGTAACCCTGTACTCTTAAAGAGGGGTGAAGCTTCCTGGATATAGACTCCACTGTGCGACTCTACAGCAGAAGCAACATGGATGACTCCAGTATTCTCAGACGTAGGGGTCTGCAGGTAAGGAGAGCTCCCAGCTGACCACCAATCATCAACAAGCTCCCTCACATCCATATGTTACCAGGCTGCTGGTTTGTTGTGTTTGTGTACTGACTGCAGGCATTGTGTCGGCTATATGTATTGCCTTCAGTACTCCTGTGCTGTTGTAGTACTGTACTACTAGCAGTAGCTGTGGTAGTGTCCTGTGTGATCAGCCTGCTTGATACAGGAAGGCAAGGCAGGGCGAGGGCAGGGCAGGGCGAGGGCAGGGCATGGCTGAATAGGTTTTCTGTCCTGGATAAGTTTAGGGACAGACTCTACCTGTCGTTTTGACATGGCCTACATATTCTACCTGGTAACCGACTCATTCAGTTTAGAGGGTGGATTCATGCAGACCCTGTCAGACCCTGTCTGCGTTATATACCTTCCGTGTGTGCTATGATCGTGCTGACTTAAATACTGACTAAGGCCATGTCTCCAGGCCGTGTGTGTGTGAGTGAAGGGCTCTGAAAGGCCAACTCTGGTGTGACCCTCCTCTGCCCTGCAGTGGCAGGGATGCCCGTCTCAAGTCATACTCTCTGCCCTGCAGTGACACAAACAAACCTCAACACACACTTTATTTTGTATATCTCACTCTTTCTATATCAGACAGACAGACAGACAGACAGACAGACAGACAGACAGACAGACAGACAGACAGACAGACAGACAGACAGACAGACAGACAGACAGACTCTTAGCTCATATCACACAGAGTCAGTGGTGTAAAGTACTTAAAGTAAAAATACTTTAAAGTACTACTGAAGTAGATTTTTGGGGGGTATCTTTACTTTATTACTTATACTTTTGAAAATGTTTACTTTTACTTCATTACATCCCTAAAGAAAATAATGTACATTTTACTCCATACATTTTCCCTGACACTAAAAAGTAGTCAGCACATATATCTTAAGAAGCAGTGTCTTAGACCGCTGCGCCACTCAGGCGCTGTACATTGTGACCGGTCTGGAGTAGGCTACAGTACTACAGTAAGAGCAAAATAATCCTAACATTTCCACACCCTAATTGTAGTCTAAGTTTCTCTTAGAATAAAAACCTTAGTGTAACAACAGTTTTAGTAAGTACTACTGAAGTCGTGCACAATTATCACTTCCTATTTAGGTTTATGTCGCCCATTCATTGTCAGAGACAGTAGTGCCTTGGAACCCAAAAGCATGATCAGTGCTCTAACCCCCCCTTGTGCTGGTCTGGAGCAGTGAAGTAGTGACGCAGGGTACCGTACTAAACCACAAATCACCTCTAAGTCCCGCAGCATAGTCGCAAAACTTTTAGTGGAGCAACCACTGTATATTGGTCCTGGATGGCAGGAAGCTTTGCCACAGTGATGTACTGGGCCGTACGCACGTCCCTCTAGCGCCTTACGGTCAGATGCCGAGCAGTTACCATACCACACGGCGATGCAACCATGCTCTCGATGGTGCAGCTGTAGAATTTTTTTAAGGATCTGGGGACCCATGCCAAATCTTTCCAGTCTCCTGAGGGGGAAAATATGGTGTTGTTCCCTCTGTCTCTGTGTGTGCGGTGCTCGCGTATGTCTACACTTTGTGTAACTGTTAGCGATGATGCTAATGATAACCTTATTCTGATTAAATGTTAACTACAAAGTAGCCTATGTCTACCTGGCAGAATGATATCATGATTATTTGTATCAATCCAGTTTGCCATTTGTTTCGCAAACTCTGCAATCAAATGAGCGCTACAGAAACATCACTAACCAAACAGGTTAACTACACCCACAAATTCACATTTTTTAAAATATTTTCCCCAGAATTCAAAAGAGGTCTCCTGATGTTATTTAAGCATTATTGTGGACTTGAAACATCCAAGCATGTTTGTCAGCTTGTGGTTTAAAGTGATACCTGTGTACTTTTGTAAACTGTTCAGCCAGTAGTTCTGAAAGTATCACTCGAGCCAAAAGTCACAAATTGCATACTACGTCACATATGTGCACCATGCCATTGCTCTTGCTCTCTCTGCTGTGTCCACAGAGTCCGCACTCTAACCTTATTGGATAATGCTGGGCAGGACTGTTGCTACTGGACTCAGCAACACCTAGCTGTCACTCAAATGCGAGGGGCTGAAGCTCATTGGCGAGAACTCAGATTTTTAGGGGGCTGGCCCACGTGGGGGTAAATGTAGGGTCACTTTCAAACTCACATCCTAAAATATACACATTTTACTTTGCATGATTATTGCGGGCATGACACATTGTGGGTGCAAAAAAATGTGTGTATCTCTAATAATAATGTGTACTTTTCTATAGTCAGTAATTCTGCTCATAGATTATGTATGTTTAGAACTACACATGGACACATCCATCCCAAAGCAGGAGGTTTAAAACCTACTTTATTAGTCGCAAAATTAGCAGAGCTTGTCTTTAAAGAAAGGTATGTGTTATGAAGAGAACAGGACAGCAGTGTCTTGGTGAGGGCCTGTATAAGCAACCTGATATTTAAGAGGACAGATTGAGTAGTGGGCCACCCCTGGGGTTTCATTTGGAAACACAAAACTCTTCCAAGGATTGATCTGAAAAGATGAGCTCAGCTCAGATCCCGGGTTATTGTGTGAGAGTGTGCCCGATTTTTTTGTCTGTTTGATTTGTGCATTTTGTGATCGACTTTGTGGGTGGGTGTGTAAGTGTGAGAATGTGTCTGGGTGCAAACAGACAGTCAGTTAGCGTCTGTATGTGTGTGTGTGAGTGTGTCTGAGTGTGTGGATAGGCCCACCGTGGGATAAAGCTGAGCTATGACCATGTGTGTGGTCTAGAGCTGATATTGTCCATTACTATAAGGAGCCTATACTAGAGAAATGTGAAGTTTCCAATAAAATAAGTTTGCTAATATGGGTGATTTTTTATGGGACAAATGATAGCTAAAACCTTCAAACTAGTAGTTTTAAAGGATAATTAAAGTAAACTGTTGTTCACAGTGTTGTATCTTTATCATTAAATTTATTGTTATGATATTAATTCACTAAATGTATCGCAATATGGGTTTTTGTCCATATTTACCAGCTGTAGACTGTGTGTGCTGGGGGACGGGGAATTTGTTACTCTGAATCCTCTGGCATGGCTGGATACCCATGGGGCTCCCACCGTACAGCAGAGACAGCACTATCAGCTCCCTCCCCGAAACACACACACACACAGACACACCACATCACACCACACCACACACACACACACACCCTTCCAATCCCAAAGCTAATAGTGTAAGTAGGCGAACTGCAAAAAAGAGAGGACATGTCGCCTGTTGTCTTTGTCCTTCAAAATCATCAGGACATGCAGTACATTCAGAAAGTATTCAGACCCCTTGGCTTTTGCCACATTTTGTTACGTTACAGCCTTATTCTAAAATGTATTATTGTTTTTTCCCCCTTATCAATCTACACACAATACCCCATAATGACATCACAATACCCCATAATGACATCACAATACCCCATAATGACAATGCAAAAAAACATTTTTAGAAATGTTTGCAAATGTATAAAAATGTTATAATGAAATATCACATTTACATAAGTATTCAGACCCTTTACTCAGTACTTTGTTGAAGCACCTTTGGCAGCGATTACAGCCTCAAGTCTTCTTGGGTATGACGCTACAAGTTTGGCCACCTCTATTTGGGGAGTTTCTCCAATTCTTCTCTGCAGATCCTCTCAAGCTCTGTCAGGTTGGATGGGGAGCGTTGCTGCACAGCTATTTTCAGGTCTCTCCAGAGATGTTCGATCGGGTTCAAGTCTGGGCTCTAGCTGGTCCACTCAAGGACATTAAGAGACTTGTCCCACAGCCACTCCTGCCTTGTCTTGGCTGTGTGCTTAGGGTTGTTGTCCTGTTGGAAGGTGAACCTTTGACCCAGTCAGGAACAGGTTTTCTTCAAGGATCTCTTTATTTTGCTCCATTCATCTTTTCCTATATCTCCCAGTCCCTGCCGCTGAAAAATATTCCCACAGCATGATGGTGCCACTACCATGCGTCATCGTAGAGATGGCGCCAGGTTTCCTCCAGATGTGGCATTCAGGCCAAGAAATTCAATCTTGGTTTCATCAGACCAGAGAATCTTGTTTCTCATGGTCTAAGAGTCCTTTAGGTGCCTTTTGGCAAACTCCTGGCAGGCTGTCATGTGCTTTTTACTGAGGAGTGGCTTCCGTCTGGTGATTTGGTGGAGTGCTGCAGAGATGGTTGTCCTTCTGGAAGGTTCTCACATTTCCAATGAGGAACTCTGGAGTTCAGAGTGACCATCGGATTCTTCGTCACCTCCCTGGAGGGATAGAGTGAGAAGGTATGGAGTGAGAAGGGAGGAAGGTGGGGAGGGATACAGGGAAGAGGTGGGGAGGGATACAGGGAAGAGGTGGGGAGGGATACAGGGAAGAGGTGGGGAGGGGGGGGTGAAGGGAGGGAGGTGGGGAGGGATAGAGTGAGGAGGGAGGGAGATTGTGAGGGAGGTGGGGAGGGATAGAGGGAGTAGGTGTGGAGGGATAGAGAGAGGAGGTGTGGAGGGATGGGGGATTGAGGGAGGGATACAGGGAGGGAGGGATACAGGGATGAGGTGTGGAGGGAGGTGGGGAGGAGGTGTGGTGGGGGGATGGAGTTGGGGAGGGATAGAGGGATACTGGGAGGGAGGTGGGGAGGGATACAGGGAGGGAGGTGGGGATACAGGGAGGGAGGTCGGGAGGGATACAGGGAGGGAGGTGGGGATACAGGGAGGGAGGTGGGGATGGATACTGGTGGGGATAGAGGGAGGGAGGTGATTATGGGGATACCTAATACCACTGAGCCTTCTCTGGGGACAGCCTCCTCTTTTCTCCTCCTATTTCCTCCCAGTGGTAGAGTCCTGGCCAGCCCAGGACAGCTGCCTGTGAAAACCATGCATATATTACCAGACTGACACAATGATTATGTTGATGAGAGAATTCTTTCTTCAGCTTCTACTCATCATCTTTAGTACAGCGGTCTTTGTTCAACCTCAAACCATTAGCTACTGTGCTGGCTGTTGTGTTTCCACTGGACAGTTGGGGGTCATTGATTTGGCTAGAGATCCCTCTCGCCCACTGTGGTCTAACCGTGTCTGCTGACTGCATTTCCCCTCTCAATCTCTGCCTTTTGGTGTGTGACTGCATCTCTCCTGCAGTTGATCATGTCAACTAATCTGGTGACCCATGCTGGGTAAGTAGACCTGCCTGTTTGTCGGTCGGTCACTGTAGTGTAAGGTTCAATGTGCTGCGCTGCTAACACACTGTCTGTTTCTGTATGCGCACACGCACACGCACACACACACACACACGCACACACACACACACACACATACTGACTAATCTGCCGGCAGTCAGTTTCCATCCCAAGTGGCTGACATGTGAGTTCACTAATGGTCCCGTGTCTGTCATACTGGGCTGTTTGAAGGGCTCACTGATGTACACTACACTTTTTATTATGCAGTTGTGAGGGTATTTCAGTTGAAGAATGACACACTTTGAGTCTGTAGTTTGAAGAGAAGACTTTGGAGGTGAACTGAAATGTAAGAGCAGTCAATTATTTTCTGTCAGGCAGCATCTTTCCTCCTTTGTCTCTAGACAGACAGACGGAGCCATAGACAGTCAGATGGAGGGGTTGAGAGAGCTTCAAAGTGTCAGTGTGAGATCAGGTGCAGAGATAGACGAGGAGGCTGAGATGGGGTGAGGGTAAGAGGGGAGAGCCACAGGCCATGGTTCCATTCTGATGGTCCTGGCTGGCTAGCAGCAAGTGTGGATAATTCGCTTTCTGGTCCACCAGCCACTGTGGCAGATAGATGAGAGAATCTACCAGTCACTCAGATGTCTTACGAGCCCAAAAATGTTTTATTAGACACACACACACACACACACACACACACACACACACACACACACACACACACACACACACACAGAGAGAGAGACAACAACAAAACAGATGAGCATGCTTTGTAATTCTTCTTAAACAGGAAATGTATTACTAGTAAGAAGACATCTGGTATATTGCTTAGCTTAATTTCTTTTAACCAATACATGTTCAAATAAATCATTTAAATCCTAAAAACAGATGGAGTTCTACAAATGAACATGAAGATTCAACAAAGTTCCTGCCCTGCCACAAAAGGCTGAATGATACAGCTCATTTATTCATATAGTTCAGAGCTCTGCACTGACATGTTTTACAAGGAGTACATGATGTGCTCCTAAGTAGAAATGTAGAGGCACACAAATACATTGAGGAGAACAATTCAAGTATTTCAGTGTTTTAATCATTAAAAATGACTAAGTTCATAATTGAATGTTTTTGGGAGTGATCCATGCTCCATCAAGCACAATAATTCAGTGAGACAAAAATGTTCAGCTTCCCCTTTAAGGGAAGGGCTGTTACCGTGGTGACTTGGGCACTCCCTTGTCTGTGATGAAAATAAATCTCAGACTGTGACATCCTAACAGCAGACAGTTGCATCAAACTCAATCTTACATTGAAAACAACCTAAAGTTAGGCTGTGAACAAAACTATATATTTGGCCTAGAAACACGAGGACAAGTCAGACTTTAGTAGCCTTTCTTATCAATTCCACTAACTTCTACATGTTAGTGGAATCTAAAAAAAACTTCCCGAATGCTCTGTGTGATCACCTGCCAACGTGGCTGGAGAAATAGACCTTCTTACCCACCAATGACAAAATCTACTCACATTTGGTGGGTGTTATTTTCCAAGGGCAGGCTGGTAAATGTTTCTCCTGCTTCGTAGGTAGAGAGAGAATATATGGAGGGGAGGTGGGGTTGTTTTATTGTGGAGTTGGACGACCGAAGGCCCTGGTAGTGACTGTTTAGGCTTTTAGTCATGCTCTGCTCCATCGCTGGTCTGGTTATTAACCATGCCGGCTGTTTAAGACTGACCCAGGACCTGTTATCCTGGCACAGGGCTACTGTATATTAAACATTGACTCAGACAGTGAAACATTGAAAAGCTAACCCACAGTAAAAGTCAAGCCCTCACCCTCCAGTCGTCCTACAGGCAGTCGTCAGTCTCTCACCGTCTCCTACACGCTATGATCCATAGTACTTAATGAGTCCCATAAATCACCCAGGTCATATGATAGTCATAGTATAGAGGCCATATTGAGCTGATGCTCATATTCCCCTGAGCTTTGTGGATGTAGAGCTGTAGAGCCATGCTATATCTACTGGAGTAATGTAATAGTTCTGTCTTCCTCCAGCCACACACACACCTTTCTTCTTAGCTGCTTAATGACCCTGAGGTCCTGGACCTGATCAAATTAAAATACCTCTCTCGTCTCTCCCACCCATGGTCAGATCCCCTTCCTCTCTGTTCTGTAATATGTTATGTTTCATGTGGACCCCAGGAAGAGTAGCTGCCAGGGGAACCTAATAAAATACCAAATACCCTCTTGCTCTGTACTGTAGGAGCTTGCCTTGCATGGCTCGGGGTAATCTTGTCTTTTTGGCAGGGAAACCATTTCTAAGTAAAAAGCCTCTTATTCATTAAGGAATTTAGGGGATAGGAGAAGGAGGGTGAAACTCAGGAGAAGGAGGGTGAAACTGAGAAGGAGCAGGAGGAGGAGGGTGAAACTGAGAAGAAGGAGAAGGAGGGTGAAACTGAGAAGAAGGAGAAGGAGGGTGAAACTGAGAAGGAGAAGGAGGGTGGAACTGATTAGAAGGAGGGTGAAACTGAGGAGGAGAAGGAGGGTGAAACTGAGGAGGAGGAAGGTGAAACTGGGGAGGGTGAAACTGAGGAGGAGAAGGAAGGTGAAACTGAGGAGGGGGAGGGTGAAACTGAGGAGGAGAAGGAGGGTGAAACTGAGGAGGAGAAGGAGGGTGAAACTGAGGAGGAGGAGGGTGAAATTGAGGAGGAGGAGAAGGAGGTTGAAACTGAGGAGGAGGAAGGTGAAACTGGGGAGGGTGAAACTGAGGAGGAGAAGGAAGGTGAAACTGGGGAGGAGGAGGAGGAGGGTGAAACAGAGGAGGAGGAGGAGGAGAAAGAGGAGGAGGGTGAAACTGAGGAGGAGGAGATGGGAGAGTCTGTTACCACCGTAGTAGAGATGGGAGAGTCTGTTACCACTGCTGTTGAGGCTGGACAGACCCAACACAGACCATGGGGAGAGATACAGGTCTCTGTTATAGCTCACCTCATGTATGGCCTTTCATAGCTTGGAGTCATACAACAGTCATTTTCAGAATCACTCCATTCTCTCTCTCTTTCTCTGAGTGTTTATCGTACGCTTCTCTGCTGATCTCTCTCTCTCCTGTCGTTCTTTCTGAAGTGATAACTCTGGCCCTCTACGGCCCTGTAGGGTACGGCTCTAAAGCGGCTTCTGCTGCATCTCCTCAGGGAGTTAATCGATAGTTACGGCGTATTGAGCAGGGAAACAACGTGGTGATCTCACCACACCACAGCGCAGCAGCTGTGTATGAGGAGCCAAGGGCCATGTATTTTCTGTACAGTCAGCACTATCGCTGCTTTAACGTTTCTAGACCTACCATGCTATTAGAAAAATGTGCCTCGGCTCGGCCTGGTCTCCTGCTCTTTGCAACAGCCCTCTTATCAATCTCTGTTGTATATCAACTCTCTCTCACTTTCAAATATCGCTATCCCAACTATCTCTTTCTCTCCTCTCTCACCTCAGTGTGAACCTTCGATCCTCTCTGCATGTCTCCTCAACCCCTCTCTGTTCTCCCCTCCACTCCCTCTTTCAACTCAGCATACCAGGCCTTCTCCTTTTGCTCCTCTCTCTATGCCTGGTTTCTGTCTGTCAGTCTGCTCTCTCCGATGAAAGTAAAGTTATCCTGCTGATGTACTCTTACTGAGCCAGGGAGGGAGCAGCTGAGACAGATTTCCACCATCACCCCCAGTTACCTCAGATTTAGGGCTCGATTTAGTCCTTAACACCATGTGTCCAGTGTTATAATGCATTTGAAATTTAAAGGCAATGTTCCCGTGTTCTCGGAGACTGGATTCTCGGTAAACTCTGCATATTTCAGAAATATTTCGGAAATTACCTTTAAATATCAAGCAAGCTATAGCGCTGAACTTAAGCGATACGGATTGAATTGAGCCCTATGAGAGAGGAAAGAAAGAAATAAGTTGAGACGAAACAGAGATTTCTCAATATTTTGGTCTAATAATCCAGTCATTGGTGGTTCAAGAGCTCCATGCAACACTCAGAAGAGAGGGTTATTGACAGTTGATGGACTAGGCACTTTTCCCATCGGATGATAGTTACTCTACCACTCTGGCTCCTCTCTGTTTGTTCCCGGTTGTGAGAAGGTTAGTGGAAGGTTAGCAGGCAGATCGCATCATCCCCGACAGTATTGAAGACTCTCTCACTTCCTACAACCTCTCCAGAGTCAAACTTTTACAGACTTGTTTTGGTCCAACATCCCCGTTCTGGAATGCAGAGTGAATCTGGTAATTACCCATGGGGCTTTGCATCATCTCAACAGCTGGCCGTTCCATTGGTCACAGAGATAGGCAGAGCAGCTGGTGTAAGGAACCAATCACACACAGCTATTCAGCAGCTGATGAAGGAATGGCATGGAGACTATGTAGTTAGAGGACATTTTCAGGCCAGAATAATAAGCATATTCCGACTGGAGTAAGTCCAACAATACACCTGCTCTCTTTTACTGTGGATGTCATACCTGGTGTAGCACTGTGGATGTAATGTACAGTGGGGCAAAAAAGTATTTAGTCAGCCACCAATTGTGCAAGTTCTCCCACTCAAAAAGATGAGAGAGGCCTGTAATTTTCATCATAGGTACACTTCAACTATGACAGAAAAAATCCAGAAAATCACATTGTAGGATTTTTAATGAATTTATTTGCAAATTATGGTGGAAAATAAGTATTTGGTCAATAGCAAATGTTTATCTCAATACTTTATATACCCTTTGTTGGCAATGACAGAGGTCAAATGTTTTCTGTAAGTCTTCACAAGGTTTTCACACACTGTTGCTGTTATTTTGGCCCATTCCTCCATGCAGATCTCCTCTAGAGCAGTGATGTTTTGGGGCTGTTGCTGGGCAACACGGACTTTCAACTCCCTCCAAAGATTGTCTATGGGGTTGAGATCTGAAGACTGGCTAGGCCACTCCAGGACCTTGAAATGCTTCTTACGAAGCCACTCCTTTCATGCTGAAAGACCCAGCCACGTTTCATCTTCAATGCCCTTGCTGATGGAAGGAGGTTTTCACTCAAAATCTCACGATACATGGCCCCATTCATTCTTTCCTTTACACAGATCAGTCGTCCTGGTCCCTTTGCAGAACAACAGCCTCAAAGCATGATGTTTCCACCCCCATGCTTCACAGTAGGTATGGTGTTCTTTGGATGCAACTCAGCATTCTTTGTCCTCCAAACACGACGAGTTGAGTTTTTACCAAAAAGTTATATTTTGGTTTCATCTGACCATATGACATTCTCCCAATCTTCTGGATCATCCAAATGCTCTCTAGTAAACTTCAGACGGGCCTGGACATGTACTGGCTTACTGGCACCATAATTTGCAAATAAATTCATAAAAAATCCTACAATGTGATTTTCTGGATTTTTTTCTTCTCATTTTGTCTGTCATAGTTGAAGTGTACCTATGATGAAAATTACAGGCCTCATCTTTTTAAGTGGGAGAACTTGCACAATTGGTGGCTGACTAAATACTTTTTTGCCCCACTGTATTTGTAACACTGTGGATGTAATGTTGTTGTAGTGCTGTGGATGTCATACTGGGTATAGCACTGTGGATGTAATGTAGTTGTAGCACTGTGGATGTCATACTGGGTATAGCACTGTGGATGTAATGTAGTTGTAGCACTGTAGATGTAATGTAGTTGTAGCACTGTGGATGTCATACTGGGTGTAGCACTGTGGATATAATGCAGTTGTAGCACTGTGGAAGTCATACTGGGTGTAGTGCTGTGGATGTCATACTGGGTGTAGCACTGTGGATGTAATGTAGTTGGAGCACTGTGGATGTAATGTAATTGGAGCACTGTGGATGTAATGTAATTGGAGTACTGTGGATGTAATGCAGTTGGAGCACTGTGGATGTAATGTAGTTGGAGCACTGTGGATGTAATGTAGTTGGAGCACTGTGGATGTAATGTAGTTGGAGCACTGTGGATGTAATGTAGTTGGAGCACTGTGGATGTAATGTAGTTGGAGTACTGTGGATGTAATGTAATTGGAGCACTGTGGATGTAATGTAGTTGGATCACTGTGGATGTAATGTAGTTGGAGCACTGTGGATGTAATGTAATTGGAGCACTGTGGATGTAATGTAGTTGGAGCACTGTGGATGTAATGTAGTTGGAGCACTGTGGATGTAATGTAGTTGGAGCACTGTGGATGTAATGTAATTGGAGCACTGTGGATGTAATGTAGTTGGGGCACTGTGGATGTAATGTAGTTGGAGCACTGTGGATGTAATGTAGTTGGAGCACTGTCGATGTAATGTAGTTGGAGCACTGTGGATGTAATGTAGTTGGAGCACTGTGGATGTAATGTAGTTGGAGCACTGTGGATGTAATGTAGTTGTATTGCTGGAACAAGTTTCTTTGTTGTGGCATTCTCCATGGGATTGAGTTCGCTGTAAATGGGAAGGCATGACTGTGTGAGCAGCATTAGAGCATAGGCAGTTGGTGACATCAGAGTGACAGCACTGTAGTGACATGCTTTGTGAAACAGACACAGTAATTGTGTGTGTGTGTGTGTGTGTGTGTGTGTGTGTGTGTGAGACATCTGTCCCGAACACACACTGGTAGGTCACTAAGTCACAAATTCAGAGAATGAGAGAGAGAAGATAATGAAAGGGAGTTTGAAATGGCTAGCAAGGGATGCTTTGAGCTCGGCAAGCTAGCTTCGCACTCTGGATGACACCCCCCCCCACCTCAACCCTACCAAGTCACCCCGAGACTCCATGCTTCTCCCCTCTTCTCTCCCTTCTCCTCTTGAGGCCATAGGCCCGGATGCACAAAGCCTTCTTATTAAGAAGACATTTCTTCTGAAATGCCATTTCTTTTCTTAACGCTCTACTTAAGAAAATGTTTTCTTCCAAAGAAAATAATTAAGAAGAAATTAGATTGCTATATACAGTTATTGGATTATTTTTTTGGAAATGCTATATTCCTAAACCGTAGTAAATACAATTGAACATTGACTAACAAATGCAATATGAAAGTGTCGGTATTGATCGTTTTAAATCCAATAATCTCAGTAAGAAATATGCTAACATGATTGCCTTTGCTAGCTAGATTGCTAAGTGGGTAAGAAAATCATGAATTCTAAAGAAATATTTAAAGAATTGCACTTACAAACTATCTTATGAACGTATTTTTTTTTTCTTAAGAAGCTTCTCAAGTCCCAGATTCACAACACTTTTTACGTAAAAACTTACGTAAAGATTCCTAAACAATATCTTAATATTTCATCATTTTCTTACATACTTCTCAAATATCTTCTTACAAACTTCTTAAATATCTTAAGATGATTGTCGCTAGGCAACCAATTTAGCTAGCTATCTAGCTAGCAATGGCAATCATGTTAACATATTTCGTACTGAGATTACTGTTCTAAAACATGTTCTTAAGTACTGAAACTTTCAGATGAAGTTTGTGAGTCAATTAAACTTGTTCAATTGCTTTCATTAGCTTATTTTCTCACTGCCCTGAGTTTCAGACAAGGTTTCAGCCATCTTGGCTTGGAATTAGCAACATTTCCAAGAACAAATCCAATTTTTATTTTCAAGAATCTAATTTCTTAACTTTTTGCTTCAGGAGAAACATAAGAAATAACGCAAGAGCATATCCAATACTCTTTTTGAGGAATAACAACTTTGTTTAACTTTCTTCATAAATCTATAGTTAAGGAAAAAATTGCAGTTAAGAAATGTCTTCTTAAGAAGGTTTTGTGTATCTGGGCCCTGGTCTTGTTGTGTTACCACATAATACTACTGGAGGCAGCCTGCCTGCTGCCCAAGAGCAGGTTAAAGACAGCTTAACAGGCTTAGACATGGACTTTGGTTGGAACAGTCAGGCCCGCAGCAATGTTGGTGTTGACTGTTTGTTTGTTAGTTTGAGCTTTGGAGAGAGAAAGGGGAGATGGAGGGAGGGAGGGAGCGAGACCGCTGGAGGGAGGGAGAACAAGATGGCTCTTGTCTTGTCCATGCTTGAGCCCTGTAGAGGCCACAATGCCTTGCTGCTAGCTGGCCCATGCCTGCTCTGGCTCTCTCTGCTCTTTCTCTCCCCCCTTTTTTCTCTCTCTCCTCTCTCTTATTTCCTCCCTCTCTCCACCTGCTCTATGGATAAGCCAATTAGAACCAGGCGGTGAGCTCATACCGTATCCACGGAGACTGTCAGGGATTGAGCTGGCAACCGGAGGCTCAATATCTCATGTTCCACCTACTGCTGATGTTCCCTTAAGCAAGGAACTTAACACTAGAACCGCCTGTCTTTTCAGCATAGCAGTACCCGCTAGAGAACATTTCAGAGTGTCCTCTTTTACATATGCATCAATCCATATCAACCTGCAAGGTGCACAAACATGCTTCATAAATACATGCTTCATAAATAGTCCATAAACTATTGTAAATTATTAATTGCATGAATAAACATTAATGGTAATATATATATATATATATATACATTTTTTATTTTTTATTACAACAACAGTTATTTGTTTTGATAGAGTCAAGGATATGTTTTGTATAATTCTACAAAATCCTAGAAGAAGCGTAGGCCTATAGCCTATAAAAACATTAGTGTAATCCGTTTGATCAACTTTATTTGTAGATTTGATTAGTGATAGAGTTCTAGTAATTACTAAAGTCCAGTTACAGCTTCTTTTGACAAAGTAGAAATTAAAATATGATAATATGAATATATCCAGGCAGGCGTGCCGGTGAAATGATTTGCTGTATCACTAAATTAAAGCATCAGTGCATGAACAATTGTAAAGGATTAATTGCATTAAAGAAATATTTGTAGAAATATATTCATGACGATATAAAACAGACATTTGATTGAATCAGACACTGTATTGTGCCCTTTATACCCATGCCTTTACTCATGAATCAATTTGTTCTTCTCATTATGCTTCGGGTCCACAGTCAGCACACGACTTCGGGGCTTTGTGTGAGCAAGCACCACAAACAAATCGGTTGCACTGCACACAGTCTTCATAGGCTTTGTTTCGTGTGCACCTGCCGACTTGACATTGTCTTATTTTTCTCTGCTTGGAGCTGTGGTGCTTGGGGAACAGGGACAGCAGGACCTGCTGTGGTGCTTGGGGAAGAGAGACAGCAGGACCTGCTGTGGTGCTTGGGGAAGAGAGACAGCAGGACCTGCTGTGGTGCTTGGGGAAGAGGGAGAGCAGGACCTGCTGTGGTGCTTGGGGCTGTGGTGCTTGGGGAACAGGGACAGCAGGACCTGCAGACTGCTTGGGGAAGAGGGACAGCAGGACCTGCTGTGGTGCTTGGGGAAGAGAGACAGCAGGACCTGCTGTGGTGCTTGGGGAAGAGGGAGAACAGGACCTGCTGTGGTGCTTGGGGAAGAGGAAGAGCAGGACCTGCTGTGGTGCTTGGAGCTGTGGTGCTTGGGGAACAGGGACAGCAGGACCTGCAGACTGCTTGGGGAAGAGGGACAGCAGGACCTGCTGTGGTGCTTGGGGAAGAGGGAGAACAGGACCTGCTGTGGTGCTTGGGGAAGAGGGAGAGCAGGACCTGCTGTGGTGCTTGGGGAAGAGGGACAGCAGGACCTGCTGTGGTGCTTGGGGAAGAGGGAGAGCAGGACCTGCAGACTGCTTGGGGAAGAGGGACAGCAGGACCTGCTGTGGTGCTTGGGGAAGAGAGACAGCAGGACCTGCTGTGGTGCTTGGGGAAGAGGGATAACAGGACCTGCTGTGGTGCTTGGGGAACAGGGACAGCAGGACCTGCAGACTGCTTGGGGAAGAGGGACAGCAGGACCTGCTGTGGTGCTTGGGGAAGAGAGACAGCAGGACCTGCTGTGGTGCTTGGGGAAGAGGGAGAACAGGACCTGCTGTGGTGCTTGGGGAAGAGGGAGAGCAGGACCTGCTGTGGTGCTTGGAGCTGTGGTGCTTGGGGAACAGGGACAGCAGGACCTGCAGACTGCTTGGGGAAGAGGGACAGCAGGACCTGCTGTGGTGCTTGGGGAAGAGGGAGAACAGGACCTGCTGTGGTGCTTGGGGAAGAGGGAGAGCAGGACCTGCTGTGGTGCTTGGGGAAGAGGGACAGCAGGACCTGCTGTGGTGCTTGGGGAAGAGGGAGAGCAGGACCTGCTGTGGTACTTGGGGAAGAGGGACAGCAGGACCTGCTGTGGTGCTTGGGGAGGAGGGACAGCAGGACCTGCTGTGGTGCTTGGGGAGGAGGGACAGCAGGACCTGCTGACTGCATGGAGCTGTAGCTTCTTTCTTGGTGTTTTTGTGGTTCTCATGAAGCTCACATGCCAGATCCAGTAGGATGCATGGTGCTGAGGAAGAAAACACTCTTATTTATTATAAATCTGTACACCGTGAGTGTTGCTTTACCACTCTCCATCACTGATGTGGAGTACAGCTCCACTGGGAAGTTGTTTAGCACAGAGGAGGGCAGCTCCTGTCATTGTTTGTTCACTGTTGTGAGCAGGTTAGTCTTCTTTGCAATCAACTTGTCTGCCAGGGAAATTGATGTGAAGAAGTTGTCCTTGGTCACATTACTGCCTTTGCCAACGTAAGGCTCCAGGTGTCTCAAACCCACGGTCTCAGACAGTCACTCACTCCAGGTCTGGTTTAATCTTTCCCTGATATGGAAAGCCATTGAGCAAGTACTTGATTTGACATCGGCGCAAACCAAAACTTAACTGAAGTCACATGCTCCATGTTTCTATCTGGTTTCTAGCTCCCATTCATCCAATGACATCATAATAAAATGTTATTATGTTACTAGTTTTTGCATATTGTAGTCAGAGCAATGCTGCTGTGTGAGTGGTCATGTGATGAATGCAGGGACAGTGGACTGGTCATGTGATGAATGCAGGGACAGTGTGAGTGGTCATGTGATGAATGCAGGGACAGTGTGAGTGGTCATGTGCTGAATGCAGGGACAGTGTGAGTGGTCATGTGATGAATGCAGGGACAGTGCAGTGGTCATGTGATGAATGCAGGGATAGTGTGAGTGGTCATGTGCTGAATGCAGGGGCAGTGTGAGTGGTCATGTGCTGAATGCAGGGACAGTGCAGTGGTCATGTGATGAATGCAGGGACAGTGCAGTGGTCATGTGATGAATGCAGGGACAGTGTGAGTGGTCATGTGATGAATGCAGGGACAGTGTGAGTGGTCATGTGATGAATGCAGGGACAGTGTGAGTGGTCATGTGATGAATGCAGGGACAGTGTGAGTGGTCATGTGATGAATGCAGGGACAGTGTGAGTGGTCATGTGCTGAATGCAGGGACAGTGTGAGTGGTCATGTGATGAATGCAGGGACAGTGTGAGTGGTCATGTGATGAATGCAGGGACAGTGTGAGTGGTCATGTGATGAATGCAGGGACAGTGGACTGGTCATGTGATGAATGCAGGGACAGTGTGAGTGGTCATGTGATGAATGCAGGGACAGTGTGAGTGGTCATGTGATGAATGCAGGGACAGTGTGAGTGGTCATGTGATGAATGCAGGGACAGTGTGAGTGGTCATGTGATGAATGCAGGGACAGTGTGAGTGGTCATGTGCTGAATGCAGGGACAGTGGACTGGTCATGTGATGAATGCAGGGACAGTGTGAGTGGTCATGTGATGAATGCAGGGACAGTGTGAGTGGTCATGTGATGAATGCAGGGACAGTGTGAGTGGTCATGTGCTGAATGCAGGGACAGTGTGAGTGGTCATGTGATGAATGCAGGGACAGTGCAGTGGTCATGTGATGAATGCAGGGGCAGTGTGAGTGGTCATGTGCTGAATGCAGGGACAGTGCAGTGGTCATGTGATGAATGCAGGGACAGTGCAGTGGTCATGTGATGAATGCAGGGACAGTGTGAGTGGTCATGTGATGAATTCAGGGACAGTGAGTGGTCATGTGATGAATGCAGGGACAGTGTGAGTGGTCATGTGCTGAATGCAGGGACAGTGGACTGGTCATGTGATGAATGCAGGGACAGTGTGAGTGGTCATGTGATGAATGCAGGGACAGTGTGAGTGGTCATGTGATGAATGCAGGGACAGTGTGAGTGGTCATGTGATGAATGCAGGGACAGTGCAGTGGTCATGTGCTGAATGTAGGGACAGTGCAGTGGTCATGTGATGAATGCAGGGACAGTGCAGTGGTCATGTGATGAATGCAGGGACAGTGCATTGGTCATGTGATGAATGCAGGGACAGTGGAGTGGTCATGTGATGAATGCAGGGACAGTGCAGTGGTCATGTGATGAATGTAGGGACAGTGCAGTGGTCATGTGATGAATGCAGGGACAGTGCAGTGGTCATGTGATGAATGCAGGGATCTTTCAGATACTATATAGATATCACAATATTGTAACTGCATGTGACTTTCATAAAGCGATGCTCCTTTCCCTGCATCTGTCAATTGCAAGATGCACCCATTTTCATGTACAATTGAACTGATGGGCCTAATATTATCACTCATTAGATTATTGTTAATTTAATCTGGTCTATAGGCTAACTCTTATGTGTGAAATTAGTTTTGGTTTAGTTGAGGTGTAGTTTCGATGCCCCGGCAGGCTGACTGGCATCCCGCTCATCAACTTGGATAGAGTCAAGGATGTGTTACTGTATTCTAAAGGCCTACTGTAACACATATTATATTTTCATTTCCCTTACAATACATTTGATTAGTAATACAGTTGAAGTTGGACATTTACATACACCTTAGCCAAATACATTTAAACTCAGTTTTTCTATGTAATCCTAGTTAAAAGACCCTGTTTTACGTCAGTTAGGATCACCACTTCATTTTAAGAATGTGAAATGTAAGAATAACAGTAGAGAGAATGATTTCTTTTAAATTGTTTAACTTGAATCAAACGTTTCGGGTAGCCTTCGACAAGCTTCCCACAGTAAGTTGGGTGAATTTTGTCCCATTCCTCCTGAGCGCCAACGCCGATAGACATAACACAAACTCATCATTACACTGTTGCTGTTCCAAATACACACACACACACACACACACACACACACACACACACATCAGATGTGGCTCCTTACTGAGCAGGAAACATCTCTCTGTTAATTCAGTGTATAAAAACGTGTATATTTCCCAAACACAGTGTTTGATTTGATATCTACAGTGCCTTCAGGAAAGTATTCCTTGACTTTTTCCACATTTTGTTAAGTATAGGCTTATTCTAAAATTGAATGCAATTTTTTTTGTTCAATCCCTCATCAATCTAAACGCAGTACCCCATGATGACAAAGCAAAAACAGGTTTTTAGACATTTTTGCCTGGCTCCACCTTAGGGATGGTGCCAGGTTTCCACCAGACGTGACGCTTGGCATTCAGGCCAAAGAGTTCTATCTTGGTGTCATCAGACCAGAGAATCTTGTTTCTTTAGGTGCCTTTTTGGCAAACTCCAAGCAGGCTGTCATGTACCTTTTACTGAGGAGTGGCTTCCGTCTGGCCACTCTACCTGATTGGTGGAGTGCTGCAGAGATGGTTGTCCTTCTGGAAGGTTCTCCCATCTTCACAGAGGAACTCTGGAGCTCTGTCAGAGTGACCATCAGGTTCTTGGTCACCTCCCTGACCAAAGCCCTTCTCTTCCATTTTCTCAGTTTGGCCGAGCGGCCAGCTCTAGGAAGAGTCTTGGTGGTTCCAAACGCCTTCCATTTAAGAATGATGGAGGCCACTGTGTTCTTGGGGACCTTCAATGTTGCAGACATGTTTTAGTACCCTTCCCCTATTCCTTGATACAGTCGAACAAGTCCTTCAACCTCATCTCTCTCTCTCTCTCTGTCTCTGTCTCTACTCTCTCTCTCCTCTCTCTCTCTCCTCTCTCTCTCCTCTCTCTCTCTCTCTCTCAATTGTCCTTTAGCCTACTGTTTGGCTGTCTGTGACAGAGATGTAAACATGCAGCCTCGTAAGTTGTACAATTTGTCCCTGTTTCTTTCTCCACAAAGATAAACGACTCACTCTCTTCCTCTCTGTGTGTGTGAGCGTGTGCAGATCCGTTGTGATGAGTGTAATCAAGGTAGCTAGATGGATAGTAGGGTGGGAGGCCACACTGTATGTGCAAATTGAAGCTGTTTTCTCCTCTAGCAGATGGGAGAGATGACAGAGGGAGAGAAGGTGTCTGTCTGACTCCTGATAATGAACCAGGGTCTCAGCGGCACAGAAACCAGGGAAGGAGAGAAAAGAGGAGGGTGTAGGGAGGGAGGGGGTGAAGAGCAGGGAGCAGAGGGGTGTAAAGATCGAGGGAGGGAGTGGAGAGGTGCCAGAGACAAAGGAACTTGAGACGGCTTCATTTTTGCCTCTGGGGACCTGGGCTAACAGCACTCTCTTTTTCTCCTTCTCTCTAACTCTCCCTCCCTCTCTGCTTCTTTGTGAAATTGCAAATGTACAGAGCGACAAACCGACGCAGTCTGAAAACAGTCGGTAATTGCAGTAGAATCTGGATCAGACATGCCATATGAACAGCTTTAGTATCTCAGTTTAAGGCTGTGGTGTAACCTACAGCCAGCTAGGATATCTCTCCCTCTACTCTGTCAGTTATGGAGAACTACCATGTGGTGGTCCCAGATGTGTCTTGTCACAGCCCATCTCCCCATCATTCATATTATCCCTCTGATCAGACTCCAATACGCTCAATATGCTGCTGTTGAGTGCTCACTTCTCCCATGGGACTAGAGAGTAGCTAACATGCTATTCTGTCAAACCAGGACACACACCAACACATACATTGCAGTCATCCCTGCTAGCTTGCTAATGCTAGCTAAACCACCACAATTAGTGCTGGCACTGTAGCTAGAACCAAGGCAGGTTGTTAAGTTGTAGTGTTTTCCAATTTGAATTTTAGGCCGTATATATTTCTGTGTTGTTGTCCCCCCCCCCCCCCCCTTCCTAACCTTGTTTCACAGTCCTGTCTGGCACTTTGATGGGCTCAGCCTGGTTTGTGCTGGTCTGCGTAAAAACCACACACACTCATAAAAAGCCCATCTATCTGGGAGGGACTGGGAGTGTGTACATCTCAGTCTCACTGTAATGTAGTGGGGTGGAGGGGTGGGTTCTGTGTAGTGAGGGGGGGGGGGTGTACCGTAATATACTTGGTGGTTTATGCTCTCTGTGGTAAAGCTGCTGTGGTCTGGGAATGAATGACGGTTGAGATAATAATCCTGCGAACACACTGTGTCCAAGAGATGGATGGAGGGAGAGAGATGATTACTGCCGTCTTCCGTGAGGAGCTGACGGGCTTCTTCTCATCAATATCTCAGTGTCATGTTTACTAATCAGACAGGCCGTTTGTGTCCTGGTTTGACACAAGGGAATCTAAAGCATGTTAGCTAGGCTCAGGTCGAATTTAAAAATACTACATGAAATAAATCATGTCAATTCTGAGCTATGCAGAAATGGTATTATTTTTTGAATACATTTGTTCAAAGAGATTTGAGACAAGTAACAAAACAATCATCAAAAAAAGTTAGGGGTCACAATTATTGGCACCACTGTTTTCAATACTCCAGCACCCTCCCCGTGCGAGGATAACGACACTGAGCTTTTTCCTTACAAGTTTTCAGAGATTGGAGAACATGTTGGGAGGCATCTTAGACCGTTCCTCAATACAGAACCTTTCCAGATCAATCCTATAAACAGAATCCTCCCTTCCCTCCCCCTCACTCCTCCCCCTCAGTCTTCCTCCTCGCCCTCACTCCTCCCCCTCACTCTTCCTTCTCGCTCCTCCTTCTCCCCTTCTCCTCTTCCTCACGCCCCCTCCTTCATCCTCTTCCTCCCCTTCCCTCCTCATCCCCTTCTCACCTCACCCCCTTCCTCCCCCTCCTTCCCCTCCCTCCCTCCTCATCCTCTTCCTCCTGTCCCCTCACTCCTCTTTCTCGCTCTTCCTTCTCCCCCTCGCTCTTCCTTCTCCCCTCCTCGCTCTTCCTTCTCCCCCTCGCTCTTCCTTCTCCCCTCCTCGCTCTTCCTTCTCCCCTCCTCGCTCCTCCTTCTCCCCTCCTCATCCTCTTCCTCCGCCCCTCCCACCTCCTCTCCCTCCCTCCTCCTTCTCCCCCTGCTCATCCTCTTCCTCCTCCTCTTCCTCACGCCCCCTCCTTCCTCCTCATCCTCTTCCTCCCCCTCCCTCCCTCCTCATCCTCTTCTTCCTGTCGCCTCCCTCCTCCTCCTCCCTCCCTCCCTCCCTCCAACATCACCCATTCTATTAGCTATATCTCCACATAAAACTGTCACTGAGGCGTAGAGATTTAATTTGAAAGTGCAAATTCTAATTAGGATTAAATTGTTGCTTTTTCCCTCAGTCTGCTGATAGGGCTTTAGCTCTGAGCAGTAGCCGTGGTGACGGCTGTGCACTAGGCACTAGCTAGCTGCAGATGCTAGTGAGGAGACAGTCTGATCAGCCCAGATTAGTTCCATTCTGCCTGGGGAGGGATTGATAGAGAGGGGAAGGAGGGAAGGGAGAACTGGTGGCCCATGCAGCCACAGCAGCCGCCCTCGGTGGAAGGAGGGCGAGAGAAGGATGGAGAGAGAGAGAGAGGGAGGGAGAGAAGAATGGAGAGAGAGAGAGGGAGGGAGAGAAGAATGGAGAGAGAGAGAGGGAGGGAGAGAAGAATGGAGAGAGAGAGAGAGAGAGGGAGAGAAGGATGGAGAGAGAGAGAGGGAGGGAGAGAAGAATGGAGAGAGAGAGAGGGAGGGAGAGAAGGATGGAGAAAACACACAGTAGAGGAGGTCATTAGCAGCATGATGATGTCTCAGATAAACGAGGCAGTACTGCATGAATAACATGCCTGGATAGTTGTGCCAATTTGCGTGTGTGTGCGTGCGTGCGTGTGTGTGTGTGTGTGTGTGTGTGTCTGTGAGAGAGAGTCCAACACAACAGCTGCAGGCGTTGCCATCCAAGCCCCTTCAGATTGCCACAGGAAGTATGTAACTGCGTGTGTGTGTATATATGTGGTGTGAAGTGTTTCTAATACAGGCAGAATCAGGGGACTGAATGCCACAGCAACACAGAGGAGTAGCACAGCTGTAGGAGAGCATGGAGCATAGAGGGAGGAACTGTCGTTCAGACTGCTGGGCTGTCGTTCAGACTGCTGGGCTGTCGTTCAGACTGCTGGGCTGTCGATCAGACTGCTGGGCTGTCGTTCAGACTGCTGGGCTGTCGTTCAGACTGCTGGGCTGTCGTTCAGACTGCGGGGCTGTCGTTCAGACTGCGGGGCTGTCGTTCAGACTGCGGGGCTTTCGTTCAGACTGCGGGGCTGTCGTTCAGACTGCGGGGCTGTCGTTCAGACTGCGGGGCTGTCGTTCAGACTGCTGGGCTGTCGTTCAGACTGCGGGGCTGTCGTTCAGACTGTTGGGCAGACCTACCAGACCTATAGCTTGACTCCATGTTTCTAATCTTCCTCTCCTCCTCCCCTCCCCTCTGCCCTATGCAATATGGATGAGAGCCAGCTATCTACAGTTGAAGTCGGAGGTTTACATACACTTAGGTTGGCGTCATTAAAACTAGTTTTTCAACCACTTCACAAATTTCTTGTTAACAAACTATAGTTTTGGCAAGTCGGTTAGGACATCTACTTTGTGTATGACACAAGTCATTTTTCCAACAATTGTTAACAGACAGATTATTTCACTTATAATTCACTGTATCACAATTCCAGTAGGTCAGAAGTTTACATACACTAAGTTGACTGTGCCTTTAAACAGCTTGGAAAATTCCAGAAAATGATGTCATGGCTTTAGAAGCTTCTGATAAGCTAATTGACATCATTTGAGTCAATTGGAGGTATACCTGTAGATGTATTTCAAGGCCTACCTTCAAACTCAGTGCCTCTATGCTTGACATCATGGGAAAATCGAAAGAAATCAGCCAAGACCTCAGAAGAATAATTGTAGACCTCCACAAGTCTGGTTCACCCTTGGGAGCAATTTACAAATGCCTGAAGGTACCATGTTCATCTGTTCAAACAATAGTACGCAAGTATAAACACCATGGGACCATGCAGCCGTCATACTGCTAAGGAGGGAGATGCGTTCTGTCTCCTAGAGATGAATGTACTTTGGTGCGAAAAATGCAAATCAATCCCAGAACAACAGCAAAGGACCTTGTGAAGATGCTGGAGGAAACAGGTACAAAAGTATCTATATCCACAGTAAAATGAGTCCTATATCGACATAACCTGAAAGGCAAGGAAGAAGCCACTGCTCCAAAACCTCCATAAAAAAGCCAGACTACGGTTTGCAACTGCTCTGGTCTGATGAAACAAAAATAGAACTGTTTGGCCATAATGACCATCGTAATGTTGGGAGGAAAAGGGGGAGGCTTGCAAGCCGAAGAACACCATCCCAACCGTGAAGCACGGGGGTGGCAGCATCATGTTGTGGGTGTGCTTTGCTGCAGGAGGGACTGGTGCACTTCACAAAATAGATGGCATCATGATGGAGGAAAATTATGTGGATATTTTGAAGCAACATCTCAAGACATCAGTCAGGAAGTTGAAGCTTGGTCTCAAATGGGTCTTCCAAGTGGACAATGACCCCAAGCATACTTCCAAATTTGTGGCAAAATGGCTAAAGGACCATGAAGTCAAGGTATTGGAGTAGCCATCACAAAGCCCTGACCTCAATCCCATAGAAAATGTGTGGGCAGAACTGAAAAAGCGTGTGCGAACAAAGAGGCCTACAAAGAGGCCTACACCAGCTCTGTCAGGAGGAATGGGACAAAATTCACCCAACTTATTGTGGGAAGTTTGTGGAAGGCCACCAGAAACGTTTGACCTAAGTTAAACAATTTAAAGGAAATGCTACCAAATACTAATTGAGTGTATGTAAACTTCTTACCAACTGGGAATGTGATGAAAGAAATAAAAGCTGAAATAAATCATTCTCTCTAATATTATTCTGACATTTCACATTCTTAAAATAAAGTGTTAATCCTAACTGACCAAAGACAGGGATTTTTTACTAGGATTAAATGTCAGGAGTTTTGAAAAACTGAGTTTAAATGTATTTGGCTAAGGTGTATGTAAACTTCTGACTTCAACTGTATCTAGCTGCTCTAATCATCCCGTGGTGGGCAGTGTTCTAGGATGACTGGGGTAGAGCTGCTGGAATCATCCCGTGGTGGGCAGTGTTCTAGGATGACTGGGGTAGAGCTGCTGGAATCATCCCGTGGTGGGCAGTGTTCTAGGATGACTGGGGTAGAGCTGCTGGAATCATCCCGTGGTGGGCAGTGTTCTAGGATGACTGGGGTAGAGCTGCTGGAATCATCCCGTGGTGGGCAGTGTTCTAGGATGACTGGGGTAGAGCTGCTGGAATCATCCTGTGGTGGGCAGTGTTCTAGGATGACTGGGGTAGAGCTGCTGGAATCATCCCGTGGTGGGCAGTGTTCTAGGATGACTGGGGTAGAGGTGGAGCCTATAGGATATTTCTTTACATCTTGGACAGGTCACTGTTGGTTTTGTGTTGGAAGCAGTTGGCACTTGGCAGACTTGCTGTTTGTCTTTGTTTCATGTCTAGGGGGTCTGATGAAAGATGGTCTTGCTATTCAAGTCGATTCATATTGTTTTGTGAGCCAGTTAAAACATTTCCTCAGCAGTGATTTAATGACTTCAGTCCAGGTTCTACATTAGCTGCTTTCATTCTGATCATATCTCATCCAAGGACATCAAGTGAATTTACAGTTCTTTGTTTTCATGACAAACCTACAGTCAACCTAATCAAAGAACTGCACTCTCACTCTACTCCATCATGTTAACGATGGCTGCAACACTGCCCCTCCTCCACCTCCCTCTCTCTTCTCCCGCCCTCCTACCATCTCCATCCAAAACAATCCTGTAGTTAATGTCCCTCTCCCCCCCCTCTCTGTCTCGCTCCCCCTCCCTCTACCCCTCTCTCTCGCTCTCTCCCCCCTCCCTCTACCCCTCTCTCTCTCTCGCCCCCTCCCTCTACCCCTCTCTCTCGCTCTCTCCCCCTCCCTCTACCCCTCTCTCTCTCGCTCTCTCCCCCTCCCTCTACCCCTCTCTCTCGCTCTCTCCCCCTCCCTCTACCCCTCTCTCTCGCTCTCTCCCCACTCCCTCTACCCCTCTCTCTCGCTCTCTCCCCCCTCCCTCTACCCCTCTCTGTCTCACTCCCCCTCCCTCTACCCCTCTCTCTCGCTCTCTCCCCCTCCCTCTACCCCTCTCTCTCGCTCTCTCCCCCCTCCCTCTACCCCTCTCTGTCTCACTCCCCCTCCCTCTACCCCTCTCTCTCGCTCTCTCCCCCCTCCCTCTACCCCTCTCTCTCTCTCACTCCCCCTCCCTCTACCCCTCTCTCTCGCTCTCTCCCCCCTCCCTCTACCCCTCTCTGTCTCGCTACCCCTCCCTCTACCCCTCTCTCTCGCTCTCTCCCCCTCCCTCTACCCCTCTCTCTCGCTCTCTCCCCCTCCCTCTACCCCTCTCTCTCGCTCTCTCCCCCCTCCCTCTACCCCTCTCTGTCTCGCTCCCCCTCCCTCTACCCCTCTCTCTCGCTCTCTCCCGCTCTCTCCCCCCTCCCTCTACCCCCCTCTCTCGCTCTCTCCCCCTTCCCTCTACCCCTCTCTCGCTCTCTCCCCCTTCCCTCTACCCCTCTCTCTCGCTCTCTCCCCCTCCCTCTACCCCTCTCTCTCGCTCTCTCCCCCTCCCTCTACCCCTCTCTCTCGCTCTCTCCCCCCTCCCTCTACCCCTCTCTGTCTCGCTCCCCCTCCCTCTACCCCTCTCTCTCGCTCTCTCCCCCTCCCTCTACCCCTCTCTCTCGCTCTCTCCCCCTCCCTCTACCCCCCTCTCCCGCTCTCTCCCCCCTCCCTCTACCCCCCTCTCTCGCTCTCTCCCCCTTCCCTCTACCCCTCTCTCGCTCTCTCCCCCTTCCCTCTACCCCTCTCTCTCGCTCTCTTCCCCCTCCCTCTACCCCTCTCTTTCGCTCTCTTCCCCCTCCCTCTACTCCTCTCTCTCGCTCTCTTCCCCCTTCCTCTTCCCCCCCCCACCCCCCTCTCTCTCATCCTCAGCATTCTCTGTTTAAAGACAATTAGTCCGAACTAAGTGCCTTTTGTTACCACACTTGCTGCTGATGAATTGCTAGCTACCAGCCAGTGGACGCCTCGACTGCTGTTGCTCTGTGCCTAGATTCAAAAGCAGCCCAAATATATTGTCCTGTAGTCCACACACACACACACACACACACACATACTGTTCTAGCTCACTGGTTAGGCCATTAATGGGATTTTATAGGTAGTGTTAATTTGACACTGAGTGGAGGTGTTGAGCCCTATGGCTCTCACATTGCGCCTTTACTCTGCCTGTCTCAGAGACTCTAATACCAGATCCATCCAGACACTCTGCCTGTCTCAGAGACTCTAATACCAGACCCTCTACCTGTCTCAGAGACTCTAATATCAGATCCATCCAGACACTCTGCCTGTCTCAGAGACTCTAATACCAGACCCAGACACTATGCCTGTCTCAGAGACTCTAATACCAGACCCAGACACTCTGCCTGTCTCAGAGACTCTAATACCAGATCCATCCAGACACTCTGCCTGTCTCAGAGACTCTAATACCAGATCCATCCAGACCCTCTGCCTGTCTCAGAGACTCTAATACCAGATCCATCCAGACACTCTGCCTGTCTCAGAGACTCTAATACCAGACCCAGACACTCTGCCTGTCTCAGAGACTCTAATACCAGACCCAGACCCTCTACCTGTCTCAGAGACTATAATACCAGACCCAGACCCTCTGCCTGTCTCAGAGACTCTAATACCAGACCCAGACACTCTGCCTGTCTCAGAGACTCTAATACCAGACCCAGACACTCTGCCTGTCTCAGAGACTCTAATACCAGATCCATCCAGACACTCTGCCTGTCTCAGAGACTCTAATACCAGATCCATCCAGACACTCTGCCTGTCTCAGAGACTCTAATACCAGATCCAGACCCTCTGCCTGTCTCAGAGACTCTAATACCAGATCCAGACACTCTGCCTGTCTCAGAGACTCTAATACCAGATCCATCCAGACACTCTGCCTGTCTCAGAGACTCTAATACCAGACCCAGACCCTCTACCAGTCTCAGATAGGGCTAATTAGTCTGGGCTAATTATATATGCTTCCTGAGATTTGACTGTAGAAGCAGACACACCTACCAATAGAGGACAGGTGTCAGTTGGCCTAGTTTATTCACAATGTGTGTCTTAAATGGGATGGCGGGAGGGAGGGAGAGATTTGATAGAGAGAACAGATGGAAAGAAATGTGTTAGAGAGAGAGATGTATTAGAGAGAGAGATGTGTATTGGAGAGAGATGTGTATTGGAGAGAGATGTGTATTAGAGAGAGAGGTGTATTAGAGAGATATGTGTATTAGAGAGAGAGATGTGTATTAGAGAGAGAGGTGTTTAGAGAGAGATGTGTATTAGAGAGAGAGAGAGATGTGTATTAGAGAGAGAGATATGTGTATTAGAGAGAGAGATGTGTATTAGAGAGAGATATGTGTATTGGAGAGAGAGATGTGTATTAGAGAGATGTGTATTGGAGAGAGATGTATTAGAGAGAGTGATGTGTATTAGAGAGAGATATGTGTATTAGAGAGAGAGATGTGTATTAGAGAGAGAGAGATGTGTATTAGAGAGAGTGACGCGTATTAGAGAGAGTGACGCGTATTAGAGAGAGAGTGACGCGTATTAGAGAGAGAGTGATGCGTATTAGAGAGAGAGTGATGCGTATTAGAGAGAGAGAGAGATGTGTATTAGAGAGAGAGAGAGATGTGTATTAGAGAGAGAGAGATGTGTATTAGAGAGAGAGAGATGTGTATTAGAGAGAGATGTGGGTATTAGAGAGAGAGAGAGATGTGTATTAGAGAGAGAGAGATGTGTATTAGAGTGAGATAGATGTGTATTAGAGAGAGATGTGTATTAGAGCGAGAGAGATGCGTATTAGAGAAAGAGAGATGCGTATTAGAGAAAGAGAGATGCGTATTAGAGAGAGGTGTGTATTAGAGCGAGAGAGATGTGTATTAGAGAAAGAGAGAGATGCGTATTAGAGAAAGAGAGAGATGCGTATTAGAGAGAGGTGTGTATTAGAGAGAGATGTGTATTAGAGAGAGATGTGTATTAGAGAGAGATATGTGTATTAGAGCGAGAGAGGTGTGTATTAGAGAGAGAGATGTGTATTAGAGAGAGATGCGTATTAGAGAAAGAGCGAGATGTGTATTAGAGAGAGAGGTGTGTAAAAGTGGTGTGTGTGTGTAAAGTGGTGCTGCCGTATAAAGTGGTGTGTGTGTGTAAAGTGGTGCTGCCGTGTAAAGTGGTGCTGCCGTGTAAAGTGGTGTGTGTGTGTGTGTGTAAAGTGGTGTGTGTGTGTGTGTGTGTGTAAAGTGGTGCTGCCGTGTAAAGTGGTGCTGCCGTGTAAAGTGGTGTGTGTGTGTAAAGTGGTGTGTGTGTGTGTGTGTAAAGTGGCGCTGCCGTGTAAAGTGGTGCTGCCGAGTAAAGTGGTGTGTGTGTGTAAAGTGGCGCTGCTGTGTAAAGTGGTGTGTGTGTGTAAAGTGGCGCTGCCGTGTAAAGTGGCGCTGCCATGTAAAGTGGTGTGTGTGTAAAGTGGCGCTGCCGTGTAAAGTGGTGCTGCCGTGTAAAGTGGCGCTGCCGTGTAAAGTGGTGCTGCCGTGTAAAGTGGTGCTGCCGTGTAAAGTGGCGCTGTCGTGTAAAGTGGCGCTGCCGTGTAAAGTGGCGCTACCGTGTAAAGTGGCGCTGCCGTGTAAAGTGGCGCTGCCGTGTAAAGTGGTGCTGCCGTTTAAAGTGGTGTGTGTGTGTAAAGTGGCGCTGCCGTGTAAAGTGGTGCTGCCGTGTAAAGTGGCGCTGCCGTGTAAAGTGGTGCTGCCGTTTAAAGTGGTGTGTGTGTGTAAAGTGGCGCTGCCGTGTAAAGTGGCGCTGCCGTGTAAAGTGGTGCTGCCGTGTAAAGTGGTGCTGCCGTGTAAAGTGGTGCTGCCGTGTAAAGTGGTGTGTGTGTGTAAAGTGGCGCTGCCGTTTAAAGTGGTGTGTGTGTGTAAAGTGGCGCTGCCGTGTAAAGTGGCGCTGCCGTGTAAAGTGGTGTGTGTGTGTGTAAAGTGGCGCTGCTGTGTAAAGTGGCGCTGCCGTGTAAAGTGGTGCTGCCGTTTAAAGTGGTGTGTGTGTGTAAAGTGGCGCTGCTGTGTAAAGTGGCGCTGCCGTGTAAAGTGGTGCTGCCGTTTAAAGTGGTGTGTGTGTGTAAAGTGGTGCTGCCGTGTAAAGTGGCGCTGCCGTGTAAAGTGGTGCTGCCGTGTAAAGTGGTGCTGCCATGTAAAGTGGTGCTGCCGTTTAAAGTGGTGTGTGTGTGTGTAAAGTGGCGCTGCTGTGTAAAGTGGTGCTGCCGTTTAAAGTGGTGTGTGTGTGTGTAAAGTGGTGCTGCCGTGTAAAGTGGTGCTGCCGTGTAAAGTGGCGCTGCCGTGTAAATTGGTGCTGCCGTTTAAAGTGGTGTGTGTGTGTAAAGTGGTGCTGCCGTGTAAAGTGGCGCTGCCGTGTAAAGTGGTGTGTGTGTGTAAAGTGGCGCTGTCGTGTAAAGTGGTGCTGCCGTGTAAAGTGGCGCTGCCGTGTAAAGTGGTGTGTGTGTGTAAAGTGGTGCTGCCGTGTAAAGTGGGGCTGCCGTGTAAAGTGGTGTGTGTGTGTAAAGTGGTGCTGCCGTGTAAAGTGGTGCTGCCGTGTAAAGTGGTGCTGCCGTGTAAAGTGGTGCTGCCGTGTAAAGTGGTGTGTGTGTGTAAAGTGGTGCTGCCGTGTAAAGTGGGGCTGCCGTGTAAAGTGGTGTGTGTGTGTAAAGTGGAGCTGCCGTGTAAAGTGGCGCTGCCGTGTAAAGTGGCGCTGCCGTGTAAAGTGGCGCTGCCGTGTAAAGTGGCGTGTGTGTGCGTGCGCGTGCCTAGCTGTGTGTATGATGATATGCCAGGCCACTACTGATGGATTATTTAACTCCCTTTCCTCTGGTCCTCTGTTCTGGCCCACTCAGCAGCCCTGTCCTTCTGTCAGTCAGTCACCATGGCCTCAGGGAGGTTGTCTGTGCCCACATGTCTGTGCCCACTCTCCAGCCACCCTGCTGGCACTGCCAGGCCTGTCACTCAGCCCTCTCCTCACTGACAGAGCAGGCAGGGGGAACAGAGACATGGCTGTCTGTCTGTTAGCTATTGACTAGTGGACACACTTCTACCACTGACAGAGGGTTGGGTTAGACACTTGATGAAACCTTGGCCTACATCTGTCAATTCAATATTTCTTTATCTGATCTGTCTAGTAGCATACTATACACAGGGTGGGAGTGTTGGGTTCCGTCATGTTGTATTTCACCTGTAAAGTTAATGTTGTTATGTGCTCATTTAGCTCAGGGCCGTATCTCTCATATCTGCCTACATCAGCAACCCGCCAAATGTCCTGGCTGAGTGTACTTGACCAGATTACCATGTGGTACAGCCCACTCTCTCTCCTTTCCTTATCTCTCCTTTCTGTCTCTCTCTCCCGTTTTCTCTCCTCTCCCTATCTCTCTTCTCTCTCCCGTTCTCTCTCCTCTCTTTCCCGTTCTCTCCCCTCTCTCCCGTTCTCTCTCCTCTCCCTATCTCTCTTCTCTCTCCCGTTCTCTCTCCTCTCCCTATCTCTCTTCTCTCTCCCGTTCTCTCTCCTCTCCCTATCTCGCTTCTCTCTCCCGTTCTCTCTCCTCTCCCTATCTCTCTTCTCTCTCCCGTTCTCTCTCCTCTCCCTATCTCTCTTCTCTCTCCCGTTCTCTCTCCTCTCCCTATCTCTCTTCTCTCTCCCGTTCTCTCTCCTCTCCCTATCTTTCTTCTCTCTCCTGTTCTATCTCCTCTCCCTATCTCTCCTCTCTCTCCCGTTCTCTCTCCTTTCCCCTATCTCTCCTCTCTCCCTCTCTCTCCCATTCTCTCTCCTCTCCCTATCTCTCTTCTCTCTCCCGTTCTCTCTCCTCTCCCTATCTTTCCTCTCTCCCTCTCTCCCGTTTTCTCCCCTTTCCCCTATCTCTCCTCTCTCTCCCGTTCTCTCTCCTTTCCCCCATCTCTCCTCTCTCCCTCTCTCTCTCATTTCCCTATCTCTCCTATGTCTCTCCTCTTCTCTCTCTGTCATGATGGTTGGACCTAGAGGAATATTGATGCTTGTATTCCATCGAGGAGATTGCTTTTGGCTTTTTGTGCTGTGGCTGCCATCCAGACTGTCACTCCATCTAATTTCATCATCACCCTGCCTTTGAGAGGTTACTTGGCCGGCTGGTATGTATGTACGTGCGCTTGTGTGTGCGTGTGCTCTTGTGCGTGTGCTCTTGTGCGTGTGCTCTTGTGTGTGTGTGCGTACGTGGAAAGTCTGTCAGACAGCACGAGAGCTGCTGCTTCTCAAACAGCTCCTTCGTTGCTGCTGGAGTGAAACATGCTTTTCTAAGCCCAATCATTGCATAACAATTCTAAATGCAATCGTGTGTTATAAACAGTTTTGATGTCCACAATTTTAGTAGCTACTATTTGTATTTCTCAACTGCTAATTGAAGTGTGCTTCCCATTCGCTATTCAAGTGCATATAGGCAACTGTAGGCAGGCTTCAGCAGGCAGTATGCATTTTGAAAACAGACTTCATTGATTGTTGACCATGTCTGTCATGTTCTATAGTTCTGTCATGTTCTATAGTTCTGTCACGTTCTATAGTTCTGTCACGTTCTATAGTTCTGTCACGTTCTATAGTTCTGTCACGTTCTATAGTTCTGTCACGTTTTATAGTTCTGTCACGTTCTATAGTTCTGTCACGTTCTGTCACGTTCTATAGTTCTGTCACGTTCTATAGTTCTGTCACGTTCTGTCACGTTCTATAGTTCTGTCACGTTCTATAGTTCTGTCACGTTCTATAGTGTTCTATAGTTCTGTCACGTTCTATAGTTCTGTCACGTTCTGTCACGTTCTATAGTTCTGTCACGTTCTATAGTTCTGTCACGTTCTGTCATGTTCTATAGTTCTGTCACGTTCTATAGTTCTGTCACGTTCTGTCACGTTCTATAGTTCTGTCACGTTCTGTCACGTTCTGTCACGTTCTATAGTTCTGTCACGTTCTATAGTTCTGTCACGTTCTGTCATGTTCTATAGTTCTGTCACGTTCTATAGTTCTGTCACGTTCTATAGTTCTGTCATGTTCTATAGTTCTGTCACGTTCTATAGTTCTGTCACGTTCTATAGTTCTGTCACGTTCTATAGTTCTGTCACGTTCTATAGTTCTGTCACGTTCTATAGTTCTGTCACGTTCTATAGTTCTGTCACGTTCTATAGTGTTCTATAGTTCTGTCACGTTCTATAGTTCTGTCACGTTCTGTCACGTTCTATAGTTCTGTCATGTTCTATAGTTCTGTCACGTTCTATAGTTCTGTCACGTTCTATAGTTCTGTCACGTTCTATAGTTCTGTCACGTTCTGTCACGTTCTGTCACGTTCTATAGTTCTGTCACGTTCTATAGTTCTGTCACGTTCTATAGTTCTGTCACGTTCTGTCACGTTCTATAGTTCTGTCACGTTCTATAGTTCTGTCACGTTCTATAGTTCTGTCACGTTCTATAGTTCTGTCACGTTCTATAGTTCTGTCACGTTCTGTCACGTTCTGTCACGTTCTATAGTTCTGTCACGTTCTATAGTTCTGTCACGTTCTATAGTTCTGTCACGTTCTATAGTTCTGTCACGTTCTGTCACGTTCTATAGTTCTGTCACGTTCTATAGTTCTGTCACGTTCTGTCACGTTCTATAGTTCTGTCACGTTCTATAGTTCTGTCACGTTCTATAGTTCTGTCACGTTCTGTCACGTTCTATAGTTCTGTCACGTTCTATAGTTCTGTCACGTTCTATAGTTCTGTCACGTTCTGTCACGTTCTATAGTTCTGTCACGTTCTATAGTTCTGTCACGTTCTGTCACGTTCTGTCACGTTCTATAGTTCTGTCACGTTCTATAGTTCTGTCACGTTCTATAGTTCTGTCACGTTCTATAGTTCTGTCACGTTCTGTCACGTTCTGTCACGTTCTATAGTTCTGTCACGTTCTATAGTTCTGTCACGTTCTATAGTTCTGTCACGTTCTATAGTTCTGTCACGTTCTGTCACGTTCTGTCACGTTCTATAGTTCTGTCACGTTCTATAGTTCTGTCACGTTCTATAGTTCTGTCATGTTCTATAGTTCTGTCACGTTCTGTCACGTTCTATAGTTCTGTCACGTTCTATAGTTCTGTCACGTTCTATAGTTCTGTCACGTTCTATAGTTCTGTCACGTTCTGTCACGTTCTATAGTTCTGTCACGTTCTATAGTTCTGTCACGTTCTATAGTTCTGTCACGTTCTATAGTTCTGTCACGTTCTGTCACGTTCTATAGTTCTGTCACGTTCTATAGTTCTGTCACGTTCTATAGTTCTGTTACGTTCTATAGTTCTGTCACGTTCTGTCACGTTCTGTCACGTTCTATAGTTCTGTCACGTTCTATAGTTCTGTCACGTTCTATAGTTCTGTCACGTTCTATAGTTCTGTCACGTTCTGTCACGCTCTATAGTTCTGTCACGTTCTATAGTTCTGTCACGTTCTGTCACGTTCTGTTCTATAGTTCTGTCACGTTTTTTTTTAAATCCAATGTATTTTAATTAACCAGTAGCCAAAGGTACAATCCTAGTCACATTAGTAAACCCTGCTAGTTGTTGCATCTTTATATCTCCCCTCCTTCTACATTTCTAACGGATATTTTCATCTCTGTCACATGAAATCCGTCACATGAAAACACTTGCATGTGCAGTATGCTTTTGACAACACTATTTTCCTGCTAATTTCATTATGGAATGAACATTCGCGCGTAGCCTTCTGCCCTGCACTTATAATGTGAAGGAGTTTATCTGAACGTGCTGATCTGTTACATCAGCCTTTAAAGGTGTTTTTTGATGTGGCTAAGCCCCACTGGTTGTATGAGTTTTGGAATAAGCTATTTCTTTTTCAAATAGAACGACAAGCTGACAAATAGAATAGGTCAACTTTTCTGCTATGGGGGATAGTAGATTGACATTCTGTAGGCTAGTGATTTTACTGTTCGTTACTCGTCTTGTTGGCTGTTATTCTAACATCATCAAAGTGTGCGTTGGCACACCGTTGCATCCTCGAGTTGCATGTTCTGTTCAGATGATTTCCCTGAATGTGATTTGTGTCATTCTGAGCAGCGTGGCTGGACGCCCTAATCAGGGGATGCACCCAATGCATATGAGTCTGGTACATTTATCAAAAGGCTGCCTGTCAAATGTCCGGCGCTACATTACAGAAACCCTGCTGTGTGCGCGGGCAGCAAGTCTTCAGTAGTGTGTCTCAGGGGTGTAGGGCAGGAGGTGAATATCCTCACTCAAAGATGGGGGGCAGCTGCAGCCACACACAGCGACAGAGATGCTGAGAGTCATCCTTTCACAATACACAGGGTAATGTGTGGGTGGCTGGTTGGCAGAACGTACTTCCTCTCTCTACTCCCTTTCCTCTCTCCCCTCCCACCCTTCCTCTCTCTACTCCCTTTCCTCTCTCCCCTCCCACCCTTCCTCTCTCTACTCCCTTTCCTCTCTCTACTCCCACCTTTCCTCTCTACTCACTTTCCTCTCCTCCCTCCCACCTTTCCTCTCTCTACTCCCTTTCCTCTCTCTACTCCCACCTTTCCTCTCTACTCACTTTCCTCTCCTCCCTCCCACCTTTCCTCTCTCTACTCCCTTTCCTCTCTCCCCTCCCACCCTTCCTCTCTCTACTCCCTTTCCTCTCTCCCCTCCCACCCTTCCTCTCTCTACTCCCTTTCCTCTCTCTACTCCCACCTTTCCTCTCTACTCACTTTCCTCTCCTCCCTCCCACCTTTCCTCTCTCTACTCCCTTTCCTCTCTCCCCTCCCACCTTTCCTCTCTCTACTCCCTTTCCTCTCTCCCCTCCAACCTTTCCTCTCTCTACTCCCTTTCCTCTCTCCCCTACAACCTTTCCTCTCTCTACTCCCTTTCCTCTCTCCCCTCCAACCTTTCCTCTCTCTACTCCCTTTCCTCTCTCCCCTCCAACCTTTCCTCTCTCTACTCCCTTTCCTCTCTCCCCTCCCACCCTTCCCCTCTCTTCTCCCTTTCCTCTCTCCCCTCCCTTCCCCTCTCTTCTCCCCTTCCTCTCTCGTTCCATTCCCCCCCCCCCCCCCCCCCCCCCTCTGTCACTCTCGCTTCAGCCCCTGAACCCTCATAATAAAGCTGTATTAATGAAAGTATCCTGTCTTGTGTCACTGTGTTGCCTGGCCTTCCTCTTCCTCCTCCTCCTCCATGGAGTTAGTGGGTTTGGTCCTGCTCACTCCAGTCCCCTGATAAGATCTATACAGCAGCCGGTCTGCTGAGCTCTCCAGCTGAGCTCTGAACAGGCTAATTGAGTTGAGGCCTCTTGGCCTTCAGAGAGAGGGGAATAGAGTGAATGTGTTACTGGGCTCTGCAGCACACAGACACACTGTCAATGACATTAGTCCTGTTCTGTTCTCCAATGGAATCAGCCTGTTTACTCCTGAGGGCTATGTTGTTGTTGTTCATTTAGAGACTCTAGAAAACGCAGAGTTCCGCTGACTCAGAAGCCCCGACTTACTCACACTAACACTCCACACTGCGGAGCATACACACACACACACACACACACACACACACACACACACACACACACACACACGTGTTTTCTCCCACGCACTGCATTAGCTCATCATGCACTAATAATTCATAATACTAGTATACTCTAGAGAGAAGGTGAACGAGGGGGGGGATCAGTGCTGTGGAGACGGCCATCCTGAATCGGGGGGAGACAGGCAGGGAGGGAGACAGGCAGGCAGGTAGGGAGACAGAAAGGGAGATAGGGAGACAGGCAGGCAGGGAGGGAGACAGGCAGGCAGGTAGGGAGACAGGGAGACAGAAAGGGAGATAGGGAGACAGGCAGGCAGGGAGGGAGACAGGCAGGCAGGGAGGGAGACAGGCAGGCAGGGAGGGAGACAGGCAGGCAGGGAGGGAGACAGGTAGGCAGGGAGGGAGACAGGTAGGCAGGGAGGGAGACAGGTAGGCAGGCAGGGAGACAGGCAGGCAGGGAGGGAGGGAGACAGGCAGGCAGGGAGGGAGACAGGTAGGCAGGGAGGGAGACAGGTAGGCAGGGAGGGAGACAGGTAGGCAGGCAGGGAGACAGGCAGGCAGGGAGGGAGGGAGACAGGCAGGCAGGCAGGGAGGGAGGGAGACAGGCAGGCAGGGAGTGAGACAGGGAGACAGGCAGGCAGGGAGTGAGACAGGGAGACAGGCAGGCAGGGAGACAGGCAGGCAGGGAGACAGGCAGGCAGGCAGGGAGACAGGCAGGCAGGCAGGGAGACAGGCAGGCAGGGAGACAGGTAGGCAGGGAGGGAGACAGGCAGGGAGGGAGACAGGCAGGCAGGCAGGGAGGGAGGGAGACAGGCAGGCAGGGAGGGAGGGAGGCAGGCAGGCAGGGAGCCAGGCAGGCAGGCAGGGAGGCAGGCGGGCAGGGAGACAGGCGGGGAGGCAGGCGAGCAGGCAGGGAGACAGGCGGGCAGGCGAGCAGGCAGGGAGACGGGCGGGCAGGCAGGGAGACGGGCGGGCAGGCAGGGAGACGGGCGGGCAGGCAGGGAGACGGGCGGGCAGGCAGGGAGACGGGCGGGAAGTTAGGGAGACGGGCGGGCAGGGAGACGGGCGGGCAGGCAGGCAGGGAGACGGGCAGGCAGGCAGGGAGACGGGCGGGCAGGCAGGGAGACGGGCGGGCAGGCAGGGAGACAGGCGGGCAGGCAGGGAGACCGACGTGCAGGCAGGGAGACAGGCGTGCAGGCAGGGAGACAGGCGTGCAGGCAGGGAGACGGGCGGGCAGGGAGACGGGCGGGCAGGCAGACAGGCGGGCGGGCAGGCAGACAGGCGGGCGGGCAGGGAGACGGGCGGGCAGGCAGGGAGACGGGCGGGGAGACGGGCAGTGGGCTTGATAGATCCACCATGGTTGGTTATTTGGAGCAGCAGATGCCTGCAGTACAGGCTCAGAATACTGCTCCCTATATCAATCTGTCTTTCAGTCTCTTTCTCTCCTTCTTTGTCTTTTTCTCTCCGTCTGTCTGTCTTTGTGACCAGGTGCTTTCTCTCCAACAGTCATGTTTTCTCCCCCGTACTTTCTCTCTCTCTGTGTCTTTCAGGCAGTAGTCAGATAGTTCTGTGTTGGTGCTTTGTCTTTGTTTGAGTACACATCATTTGTTATTGAGACCAAAGCAGCTGTTGCTGTGAACATGTTGACCAGGGGGCTAGAGAACCTGCTGTTGTAGCGACAGAACCTGCTGTTGTAGCGACAGAACCTGCTGTTGTAGCTACAGAACCTGCTACTATTGCTACAGAACCTGCTACTATTGCTACAGAACCGGCTGTTGTAGCGACAGAACCTGCTACTATTGCTACAGAACCTGCTACTATTGCTACAGAACCTGCTACTATTGCTACAGAACCTGCTGTTGTAGCGACAGAACCTGCTGTTGTAGTGACAGAACCTGCTGTTGTAGCGACAGAACCTGCTGTTGTAGCTACAGAACCTGCTGTTGTAGCTACAGAACCTGCTACTATATAGCTACAGAACCTGCTATTATATAGCTACAGAACCTGCTATTATATAGCTACAGAACCTGCTGTTGTAGCTACAGAACCTGTTGTTGTAGCTACAGAACCTGCTACTATTGCGACAGAACTTGCTACTATTGCTACAGAACCTGCTACTATATAGCTACAGAACATGCTGTTGTAGCTACAGAACCTGCTGTTGTAGCTACAGAATCTTGTCCTCTAAACGGAGAGCAGTTTCTCTGGCTTGGCCCTTGCTATTGGTACTCCTCTGCCACCTAGTGGATGTGTTTGAGAACTGAAGGTCAAGGAATCTCATTTTGATGGAAATAACCTACTTCTAGATTGTGTATTTACACTGAACAAGCTGTGAATACCTGTCATTGACCATTAAAACATAAACCATTGATCATCACGATGTTGTGCTCTGTGTACACCACCTGTAAACAATACATTGCTATTTGCTTTTCTACTCAACCAATTTAGATGGTTTCACAGTGCCACCTAGTGTAATTCTCAGGGTACTAATGACACATGCTTTTCCTCTTGATGTCAAGCAGAAATGTCTATTAAAGCAGAATACATTTTATTTACATCCCAAATAGCAAACCAATTTAACACTGTATTCATCCATATTTCTAACTGATGACAACCACACTGACATTTCTCTCTCTCTCTCTCTCTCTTGCAGAAGGAGCTCAGTCTTCCTAGGAGGGCCAGTTTGTGAGTACTTGTCACCATTCTATCTCTTCTTGATTAACTTCTTCAGACCCCCGGAGTGCAGAGGCGTCTTTCTCTCTGTCTGTCTCTAAACGGGAAAGCCAGATCTAGTGTACTGTAGCAGCCAGATCTAGTGTACTGTAGTAGCCAGATCTAGTGTACTGTAGTAGACAGATCTAGTGTACTGTAGCAGCCAGATCTAGTGTACTGTAGCAGCCAGGTCTAGTGTACTGTAGTAGCCAGATCTAGTGTACTGTAGCAGCCAGATCTAGTGTACTGTAGTAGCCAGATCTAGTGTACTGTAGCAGCCAGATCTAGTGTACTGTAGTAGCCAGATCTAGTGTACTGTAGCAGCCAGATCTAGTGTACTGTAGCAGCCAGATCTAGTGTACTGTAGCAGCCAGAGATGGTGTACTGTAGCAGCCAGAGATAGTGTACTGTAGCAGCCAGAGATAGTGTACTGTAGCAGCCAGATCTAGTGTACTGTAGCAGCCAGAGATAGTGTACTGTAGCAGCCAGATCTAGTGTACTGTAGCAGCCAGAGATAGTGTACTGTAGCAGCCAGAGATAGTGTACTGTAGCAGACAGATCTAGTGTACTGTAGCAGCCAGATCTAGTGTACTGTGGCAGCCTTCAAGGACCTCATTGTGTGTACCTTGTGCTGTATAACACAGCCTTGAAGACCGGTGGAAAGAGAAAGTTAGAGAAAGTTGATGAGGGTCTTACTCTGCTGAGGAGGACTTGAGGGACCTGTTGCCGGGGCATGGTCTGTGAGCTCATCCATCCAAACATAGGATTGTGTAACGGCTACACTGAAACTGACACTACCATTGGTGGAGCTCTCTAGATCACTGTTACTAAGATGAGATAGAGAGGGATCTGCTGAGAAAATAATAAGAGAAAACAATGAGAGAGAGAGAGAGAGAGAGAGAGAGAGAGAGAGAGAGAGAGAGAGAGAGAGAGAGAGAGAGAGAGAGAGAGAGAGAGAGAGAGAGAGAGAGAGAGAGAGAGAGAGAGAGAGAGAGAGAGAGAGAGAGAGAGAGAGAGAGAGAGAGAGAGAGAGAGAGAGAGAGAGAGAGAGAGATCTCCACTGGGCCCTACAGCAGCGATCATCAACTAGATTCAGACGAGGGCAGACATGGAACAGACCATTTCTCCTCAGTTTTCCGCAAACGTCATATGCTATGGGGTGTGGATACCAAAGAGATACAGAATATAGGCTACACAAGACACAGTGATTTATACTTCTACGTAATGACTTTCCATTAAGACCGGAGAGGAGTGATGTGACAAATGGAATTTTACACTTATGTAAACTAGTTTTAATGACTCCAATCTAAGTGTATGTAAACTAGTTTTAATGACTCCAACCTAAGTGTATGTAAACTAGGTTTAATGACTCCAACCTAAGTGTATGTAAACTAGTTTTAATGACTCCAACCTAAGTGTATGTAAACTAGTTTTAATGACTCCAACCTAAGTGTATGTAAACTAGTTTTAATGACTCCAACCTAAGTGTATGTAAACTAGTTTTAATGACTCCAACCTAAGTGTATGTAAACTAGGTTTAATGACTCCAACCTAAGTGTATGTAAACTAGTTTTAATGACTCCAACCTAAGTGTATGTAAACTAGTTTTAATGACTCCAACCTAAGTGTATGTAAACTAGGTTTATTGACTCCAACCTAAGTGTATGTAAACTAGTTTTAATGACTCCAACCTAAGTGTATGTAAACTAGTTTTAATGACTCCAACCTAAGTGTATGTAAACTAGTTTTAATGACTCCAACCTAAGTGTATGTAAACTAGGTTTAATGACTCCAACCTAAGTGTATGTAAACTAGTTTTAATGACTCCAATCTAAGTGTATGTAAACTAGTTTTAATGACTCCAACCTAAGTGTATGTAAACTAGGTTTAATGACTCCAACCTAAGTGTATGTAAACTAGTTTTAATGACTCCAACCTAAGTGTATGTAAACTAGGTTTAATGACTCCAACCTAAGTGTATGTAAACTAGTTTTAATGACTCCAACCTAAGTGTATGTAAACTAGTTTTAATGACTCCAACCTAAGTGTATGTAAACTAGTTTTAATGACTCCAACCTAAGTGTATGTAAACTAGGTTTAATGACTCCAACCTAAGTGTATGTAAACTAGTTTTAATGACTCCAACCTAAGTGTATGTAAACTAGTTTTAATGACTCCAACCTAAGTGTATGTAAACTAGGTTTATTGACTCCAACCTAAGTGTATGTAAACTAGTTTTAATGACTCCAACCTAAGTGTATGTAAACTAGTTTTAATGACTCCAACCTAAGTGTATGTAAACTAGTTTTAATGACTCCAACCTAAGTGTATGTAAACTAGGTTTAATGACTCCAACCTAAGTGTATGTAAACTAGTTTTAATGACTCCAATCTAAGTGTATGTAAACTAGTTTTAATGACTCCAACCTAAGTGTATGTAAACTAGGTTTAATGACTCCAACCTAAGTGTATGTAAACTAGTTTTAATGACTCCAACCTAAGTGTATGTAAACTAGGTTTAATGACTCCAACCTAAGTGTATGTAAACTAGGTTTAATGACTCCAACCTAAGTGTATGTAAACTAGGTTTAATGACTCCAACCTAAGTGTATGTAAACTAGTTTTAATGACTCCAATCTAGTTTTTCAACCACTCCACAAATATCTTGTTAACAAACTATAGTTTTGGGAAGTCGGTTAGGACATCTACTTTGTGCATGACACAAGTCATTTTTCTAACAATTGCTAAAAGACAGGTTATTTCACTTATAATTCACTGTTTCACAATTCCAGTGGGTCAGAAGTGTACATACACTAAGTTGAACCTTTGAACAGCTTAGAAAATACCAGGAAATTATGTCATGGCTTTAGAAGCTTCTGATTGGCTAATTGACATCATTTGAGTCAATTGGACGTGTACCAGTGGATGTATTTCAAGGCCTACTTTCAAACTCAGTGCCTCTTTGCTTGACATCATGGGAAAATCAAAAGAAATCAGCCAAGACCTGTAAAAAAAAATGTTTTAATCTCCACAAGTCTGGTTCCATCCTTGGGAGCAATTTCCAAATGCCTGAAGGTGCCACGTTCATCTGTACAAACAATAGTACGTAAGTATAAACACCATGGGACCATGCAGCCGTCATATCGCTCAGGAAGGAGACACGTTCTGTCTCCTAAAGATGAACGTACTTTGGTGCGAAAGTGCAAATCAATCCCAGAACAAATGTATCTATATCCACAGTAAAACGAGTCCTATATCGACATAAGCTGAAAGGCCGCTCAGCAAGGAAGAAGCCACTGCTCCAAAACCACCATAAAAAAGCCAGACTACGGTTTGCAACTGCACATGGGGACAAAGATCATACTTTTTGGAGAAATGTCCTCTGGTCTGATGAAACAAAAATAGAACTGTTTGGCCATAATGACCATCGTTATGTTTGGAGGAAAAAGGGGGAGGCTTGCAAGCCGAAGAACACCATCCCGACCGTGAAGCACGGGGGTGGCAGCATCATGTTGTGGGTGTGCTTTGCTGCAGGAGGGACTGGTGCACTTCACAAAATAGATGGCATGAGGATGGAACATTATGTGGCGATATTGAAGCAACATCAGTCAGGAAGTTGATGCTTGGTCGCAAATGAGTCTTCCAAATGGACAATGACCCCAAGTATACTTACAAAGTTGTGGCAAAATGGCTTAAGGACAACAAAGTTAAGGTATTGGAGTGGCCATCACAAAGCCCTGACCTCAATCCTATAGAAAATGTGTGGGAAGAACTGAAAAAAAGTGTGTACGAGCAAGGAGGCCTACAAACCTGACTCAGCTACACCAGCTCTGTTAGGAGGAATGGGACAAAATTCACCCAACTTATTGTGGGAAGCTTGTGGAAGGCTACCTGAAACGTTTGACCCAAGTTAAACAATTTAATGGCAATGCTACCAAATACTAATTGAGTGTATGTAAACTACTGACCACTGGGAATGTGATGAAATAAATAAAAGCTGACATAAATCATTCTCTCTACTGTTATTCTGACATTTCACATTCTTAAAATAAAGTGGTAATCCTAATTGACCTAATACAGGGAATTTTTACTAGGATTAAATGTCAGGAATTGTGAAAAACTGAGTTTAAATGTATTTGGCTTAGGTGTATGTAAACTTCTGACTTCAACTGTAGGTAGTGTTACTTTAGCCTGTGTGTGTGTGTGTGTGTGGTTGAGCTGTCACAGAGTGTGTTCTGTCCGTCTCGAAGGCTTGACTGACACTGGGTAAAGGGTAAAGGTGAAAGGTCATTAGGATGCATCACCCTCTCTCTTCCTTGAACAGCTCAGTATCCCTCACTGGATCCATGCTGCTGGTCTATTTAGAACTCTGGTGCCCGCCCGCCCGCCCGCCAGCCCGCCAGCCCGCCCGCCAGCCAGCCAGCCATTCACGGGCTCCGTCTGAAAACTGACCCCAAAACTCAACACAAAAGTTGTTTATTTTATCTCTAGTACCCAAGAGTGTCTTTTGAAGACAGGCCTGCCTTGTGAAAGTCTGTCTTTATTTCCTCTCAGTTGGGTGCTGCGGGGTGGTTCGTGTGTGTATATGTGTGTGTGTGTGTTTGCGTGTGACGTTATGATAGTTTCACTTCATTCGTGTCCTCTCTCGCTCTCTCTCTCGCTCTCTCTCTCGCTCTCTCTCTCGTTTACTCTCTCTCTCTCACACACACACACACACACACACACACACACACATCATCCTCCCGTTTATACCCACAGTTGTACTACTGTATCTGCTCTCTATTCTCTAACCACAGTCTAACCTAATCAGAACCTAACCCTGTATTGGAGTGTACTGTGTGTACTGTAACAGTTAACTACCTCTGCTGATGGCCTTATGGAACAGGTCCTAGACTGTTATAGTAGATTAGTCTGGGTAATGACAGTCTCATGTCCTGTAGCCGTGTGGTCGTACGTCAGTCCACTAATCAGGTGGGATTAGCCTAGTGATGCTACAGCGCTACGCTAGTTGTAACCAAAGCCTCTACTGTAGTCTGATAGATTCAGATCCATTGTCCCTGCCATCACTGCATGTGAGCTGCATTTAACCCACACGTAGACAGGCTCCCTCGCCAGGGATGTACCTCTGATTCCCAAGACAGAGAATGGGGACAGGAGAGAACAGGAGGATGAGTGGTAGGGAGAGAGAAGAGGGGGGAGGGAAGAATAGCTAGCCAGGGTAAGACAGGGATGATGTGTAGAGGGGGAGGGAGGACTAGCCAGGACAAGGCAGGGTAAGACAGGGATGAGGTGTAGAGAGGGGGAGGGAGGGAGGGCTAGAAAGGGTAAGACAGGGATGAGGTGTAGAGAGGGGGTGGGGAGGGAGGCTAGCCAAGATAAGGCAGGGTAAGACATAGATGAGGTGTGGAGAGAGGAGGTGGGAGGGAGGGCTAGCCAGGATAAGGCAGGGTAAGAACAGGATGAGGTGTAGAGAGAGGAGAAGGGAGGGTAAGGATAGCCAGGATAAGGCACGGTAAGACAGGCATGAGGTGTAGAGAGAGGGGAAGGGAGGGTAAGGCTAGCCAGGATAAGGCAGGGTAAGACAGGTATAAGGTGTAGAGAGAGGGGGGAGGGCTAGATAGGATAAGGCAGGGTAAGACGGATGAGGTGGAGGGAGTGCTAGGCAGGGTAAGACAGTGATGAGGGGGAGGGATGGTATGGCTAGCCAGGATAAGGCAGGGTAAGACAGGGGTGAGGTGTAGAGAGAGGGGGAGGGAGGGTAAGGCTAGCCAGGATAAGGCAGGGTAAGGCTAGCCAGGATAAGGCAGGGTAAGACAGGGGTGAGGTGTAGGGAGAGGGGGAGGGAGGGTATGGCTAGCCAGGATAAGGCAGGGTAAGGCTAGCCAGGATAAGGCAGGGTAAGACAGGTATGAGTTGTAGGGAGGGAGGGAGGCTAGCCAGGATATGGCAGGGTAAGACAGGGATGAGGTGGAGGGAGTGCTAGGCAGGGTAAGACAGTGATGAGGGGGAGGGATGGTATGGCTAGCCAGGATAAGGCAGGGTAAGACAGGGGTGAGGTGTAGGGAGGGAGGGAGGCTAGCCAGGATATGGCAGGGTAAGACAGGGATGAGGTGGAGGGAGTGCTAGGCAGGGTAAGACAGTGATGAGGGGGAGGGAGGGTAAGGCTAGCCAGGATAAGGCAGGGTAAGGCTAGCCAGGATAAGGCAGGGTAAGACAGGGGTGAGGTGTAGGGAGAGGGGGAGGGAGGGTATGGCTAGCCAGGATAAGGCAGGGTAAGGCTAGCCAGGATAAGGCAGGGTAAGACAGGTATGAGGTGTAGGGAGGGAGGGAGGCTAGCCAGGATAAGGCAGGGTAAGACAGGGATGAGGTGTAGAGAGAGGGGGAGGGAGGGGAGGGCTAGCCAGGATAAGGCAGGGTAAGACAGGGATGAGGTGTAGAGAGAGGGGGAGGGAGGGGAGGGCTAGCCAGGATAAGGCAGGGTAAGACAGGGATGAGGTGTAGAGAGAGGGGGAGGGAGGGAGGGTAGGGCTAGCCAGGATAAGGCAGGGTCAGGCTACGGGTGACAGCTGCACCTCCCTCAGGGTCTTGTGATATCATGAGAATGCCCTGTGCCTTGCTGTCAGCTGGGCGTAGTAGTGCTGTGTGTCACTGTATTCTGGACTTCTCTCTCTCTCTACTCTGCTGCTCACAGTGTGTGTGTGTGGGAGTGATGGTAGCTCAGGCGACAGCCTCTCTCTCTCTCTCTCGCTCTCTCTCTCTCTCGCGCTGGCTGGCTGGCTGGCTGGCTGAAAAGGCAGTCACCATGGCCAAGTTCTCCCTTTGGACACTCCTGTCAGACTGTTAGAAAGAGCAGTCAGCCAGACCGCAAGGACACTCCTCTGAACCGAGCGACTAACTGACAAGCCTTCCCCAGGATCAGAGATCTTAGCCCGGAGATACTCAGAGAAGCTCTCCCAAACCCTGGTGCCTGTGGAGGATTTATGTGACGGCTATTTGAACCAATGCTAACCTATACGTGACCTGTGACCCTGTCAGTGGAGTGGTCAGCGAACCAGGATAGTGGGGGACAGTAACCCTGTTGGGTTTCTGGTCTGACCCATGGGACTTGAGGAACCTTCTAGAAAGCTGCTGACTCTGCTCACTGTGCTTGTGTTTTGGTGTTTGTGTGTGTGACTGTGGTTGTATGTGCCAGTGTGTGTTTGTAAGACAGGGAAGTGAGTGGTTTGATGTTGTTATAACTGGGTCAGGTAGAGACATGGTGTGTGTGACTCATCAGTGTTCAGCTGTAAAGCCCTGCTTTGCCAGTATTAGATGAGAACAGAACACTGAGGACACTGTAGCCTAGATACCTGGCATACCTATCTATGTACTGACCAGTCTGACACTAGCCTAGATACCTGGCATACCTGTCTATGTACTGACCAGTCTGACACTAGCCTAGATACCTGGCATACCTGTCTATGTACTGACCAGTCTGACACTAGCCTAGATACCTGGCATATCTGTCTATGTACTGACCAGTCTGACACTAGCCTAGATACCTGGCATACCTATCTATGTACTGACCAGTCTGACACTAGCCTAGATACCTGGCATACCTATCTATGTACTAACCAGTCTGACACTAGCCTAGATACCTGGCATACCTGTCTATGTACTGACCAGTCTGACACTAGCCTAGATACCTGGCATATCTGTCTATGTACTGACCAGTCTGACACTAGCCTAGATACCTGGCATACCTATCTATGTACTGACCAGTCTGACACTAGCCTAGATACCTGGCATACCTGTCTATGTACTGACCAGTCTGACACTAGCCTAGATACCTGGCATACCTGTCTATGTACTGACCAGTCTGACACTAGCCTAGATACCTGGCATACCTGTCTATGTACTGACCAGTCTGACACTAGCCTAGATACCTGGCATACCTGTCTATGTACTGACCAGTCTGACACTAGACTAGATACCTGGCATACCTGTCTATGTACTGACCAGTCTGACACTAGCCTAGATACCTGGCATACCTGTCTATGTACTGACCAGTCTGACACTAGCCTAGATACCTGGCATACCTGTCTATGTACTGACCAGTCTGACACTAGCCTAGATACCTGGCATATCTGTCTATGTACTGACCAGTCTGACACTAGCCTAGATACCTGGCTAACCTGTCTATGTACTGACCAGTCTGACACTAGCCTAAAGAGCAACTTGATTTGGGATTTTGTTACTCACACACACTGTTCTTCTCATTGTGTGTTATGAATGAGTAGTCCGTAAGGGCTGTGTCTGTTTTGCAGTGTTGTTGTTTTGAGAGGAAGTGAGCTGTCAGCTCATTGGCCAGCATGGCTTTGATGGAAAGGTGGCAGAGTTCACTGGAGCAGCACTGACTCCTCGAGCCGGCCCCTTGCTTTACCATTGCCGTTGGAAACATGATGAAGAGGAGGAAGGAGAGGCCAGGAGCTCCTGACCTGCATATCCAGTAAGACACACACACTGACCACAAAGGGTTAACTGCCCTTATGGTATGTTTGTGTGATTCCCTCCCTGTGTGTGTTGTGGAGCTGTAGGTCTGAGAGTAGAGTGATTGACAGGGCCAGGCAGTGTCCGCTTACACCCCTCAAACATGCAGTACACATCACACACGCACACACAGCCATGGAAACACACATGAGCACTCAGGCATAACGGAAAACCGGGAGGAGTGGTGAAGGGAAAGAGAGGAAGAAAAGAACGGGGAGAGGTTAAGGGGGGTTTGGTGTGAATACCAGGTCACTGCCCAGTCAGAGACAGATTGCTGCCAGGGTCATATTGTCACCCATTCTGGCCAATCACAAGGGGGTCCAAGCCTGTTTAGACCAGACCCATATGGCCCCTCTCTACCCAGCCTGCCAACAGAGAGCTGGCACTGGGGAGTGTGAGGGGGCTCCACTGCCCCTCACCACAGCTTCCTTAGTATGGGCGGGGGGGGGGGGGTATTTTGATGATGGCTTCAAGGATTTAAGCCAGTAGTATATTTGTTAGTGTTGTTTATCAGACGACCTTCCCTCTTTCCTTCCTCCCGTTCGTCCGCGTCGACCCGTAGAATCTGGCCGGCCGCTCAGCACCGCTGCCATGGCAACAGCAGTCTCCTGCAGCACCTGCTCTCCCCCACCTCCCTCCCTCGCTCCATCCACTCCTCCTCCTCCCAGCCCTCCCTCCTCCTCCACTCCTCCTCTGCCCACGCTGAGGGCCCCCTGTCAGCCCCCGTCCACCAGGGGGGAAACCCTTTCCTCTGGAGGTAAGACTGGATGGCTGTGTTTATGACACCCGGTTCCTTAACTCAGAGATTAACAGTACCCTTAAGGCATGTGTGTATGACACCTGGTTCCTTAACTCAGAGATTAACAGTACCCTTAAGGCATGTGTGTATGACACCTGGTTCCTTAACTCAGAGATTAACAGTACCCTTAAGGCATGTGTTTATGACACCTGGTTCCTTAACTCAGAGATTAACAGTACCCTTAAGGCATGTGTGTATGACCCGGTTCTAAAGACTGTTGACATCTAGTGGAAGCCTTAGGAAGTGCGATATGACCCCACAGACACTGTATATTGGATAGGCTAAGACTTGAAACCTACAAACCTCAGATTTCCCACTTCCTGGTTGGATTTTTTTCTCAGGTTTTTGCCTGCCATAGAGTGTGTTCTATCCAAATCTACTAATAATGTGCATATCCTAGCATCTGGGCCTGAGTAGCAGGCAGTTTACTCTGGGAACACTGTTCATCCGGACGTGAAATACTGCCCCATTACCCCAAATAAGTTAACAGTCCCTTTTAAAGTGTGTGTGTGTCTGTGTTAAGTGTAAATACCTCCCCTTCACACTCAAAGGAACTAAATAATAGCACTCCGATGATAAAAGCCCTCTCGTAAAAGGTATCATCAGTACAGTACAGTAAATTGTGATGTAACAATATGTATCGTTCCTCCGTTCAAATGTTAAAGATATGACTGCATTGGTTTGCAGGACCCCAAACCGACCCAAATGTAACAAGCGTCAGTCAGAAAATGGATTCAGACACTACGAATAGTTTGTTCACTATTACTTTCAAATGACTTTCTTTCTACCTTCCAGAAATACCCCAACTGCATCCTCTCCTTCAGTGTGGAACTAAGCATGTAATTATGTTGACAGTCATTGATCTACAAGTTATATTGCTGAACAACCCCAGACCATGTCAGTAGTCAAACTGTGCCCTTTGCGCATCTTCGAGGGCTGAACAGCAAGTCGTAGGCCTATTACTGATCTGGCACATCTGTGAGTCACCTTCAGCATTCAAATGTTTGTAAACTTTCTTCTGCAATATTAGGCTTTATGAGTTGAGTGACAACCCATGTAATTTACTAGGTTATTCCTATCAAATGTGCTGTTAAAATTGTGTTTTTTACCAGAATAAAAGTAGCCTAAGCTACCGAATGAATGAATGCATTTTTTTGTGTGTCAAATTGGCAGTTAATTGACACATAAACAAACATTACAATAATGCACTGTGATAATTCAGTGATCATTCTTCTTCCGGTGGTCTCTGCAGTGGGCATCACATAAAGAGTGAAACAATTTAAGATTAAAAATATTGAAGACTCATGTTAAAAGGAACCACCAGCTTTCATATGTTCTCGTGTTCTGAGCAAGGAACTGAAACATTAGCTTTCTTACATAGCACATATTGCACTTTTACGTTCTTCTCCAACACTTGGTTTTTGCACTATTTAAACCAAATTTAACATGTTTCATTATTTACTTGAGACTAAATTGATTTTATTGATGTATTATATTAAGTTAAAATAAGTGTTAATTCAGTATTGTTGTCATTATTACAAATACATTTTTTTTTTACATTTTAAATCGGCCGCTTAATCGGTATCGGCTTTTTTGGCCCTCCAATAATCGGTATCGGCGTTGAAAAATCGTAATCGGTCTACCTCTAACACACACATATGCAGTGCCTTCGGAAAGTTACTTTTTTGACATTTTGTTAGGTTTTTGCCTTATTCTAAAATTTATGAAATTGTATTTTTTTTCCCTCATCAATCTACGCACATGACAAAGCAAAAACAGGTTTTTATAAATGTTTTCTAATTTATAAAAATAATTAACAAATAATATTGCATTTACATATGTATTCAGACCCTTTACGAAGTACCTTTGGCAGCAATTACAGCCTCGAGTCTTCTTGGGTATACAAGCTTGGCACACCTGTATTTGGGGAGTTTCTCCCATTCTTCTCTACAGATCCTCTCAAGCTCTGTCAGGCTGGATGGGGAGCGTTGCTACACAGACATTTTCAGTTCTTTCCAGAGATGTTTGATCAGATCGGGTCGAGTTTGATCAAGTCTGGGCTCTAGCTGGGCCACTCAAGGACATTCAGACACTCGTCCCAAAGTCACTCCTGCGTTGTCTTGGCTGGACGCTCCCCATCCAACCTGAGAAAGCTTCAATATGCACCTTGGAATTGGATGACGCGAACAGTTGCATCCCGGATATGTTTGTCTTCACTTGTAGCCTGTGAGAACAACCTGATCACGTGACTGAGAGCCATGTGAGTGGGAGGTGCTTCGGCTGGATTTATTAGACTGTAGATGTTCCAAAGGTCTGCATCAGTGGCTTGTATGTGTGGAAGCCAGGAGATGCTAAATGTGTTTATGTTAATTAACAGTCCATCACCAGCTAACAAAATGTCTTGACCGCAACAACCCCTAGGTGGGCTCAGGGTAGAGGGAGACATACAGGCAAAGCTGAAAAGACAACTAGGACTGTGCTAACACGCTCCAGTAGTGTGAGAGAGAGAGGTAATCCATCTATGGTACTGAACACAGAGGAATTCATGTCCATTGTGATGTGCAGAAGAGGTCATCAGATACACTATGACCTTGATTTGACCTCTGACATTTAGTGATGGCATAGGCTGTCTTGTCCCTAGCTGTCTCTTGTCTATTTTTCTGTCACTGTATCTCTGTCATTCAGGATGGCTGACGGAACTGTTGTTGTTGTTAAATGGTGGCATCTCAGTACAAGTTGAAATAAAGGCTTCCGTGTCTGAGGGCACTTTCACATATTCTTTGTATGATCCGGATTCTGGAGCGGTTGGCACTCCGATCTTTACCATACCGGGCTGTACGGTATTACTGGAAGTGCACACAAGGGGCGCTACAATTTAGCCAACAAGGATCTCGATCCAGGAGAGGATTAAAATGTCTCTAGTCTGGGTTACCAGTCTTTAACTAACATTTCACTCCTTGCCATCCATGTCATTGCCAAATAGACTGGCCTTTCGGCAATCTCAACGTTCAATATGCAGCTGGATTTATGGCGGAGTTGCTCATTGGTTGTTGGAAATAACATGAATATATTCTATACATTCCATGTGGAGCCTCGAAAACAGAATTACAATTATAACAGTCAAAAACAAACATTAAGATGTAGGCAAAGCAAGTTGTTGTATTTGAGGCTCAAAGCAAAGAGGTTTTGCAATTGGAATTGCAGTATGTATTTAGTTTGAGAATTTAGAAGTGAGCTAGCAACTTTTGACCGCATATCAAGGTGTTCTGTGGAGAAAGTGATAGAGTTCCAATATTTGGATAATCGTTGTGATTGGAAGGTAGCTGGGAGGGTTATCGAATCAAAATCAACTATTCTGTTCTCCTCGAGCTCATTTAATGATTGAATGTTCATATTTGAAGATGGCAGAAAGGCCAGTCTCTTTGGCAATGACAAGCAGTGGCAAGGAGTGGAATGTTAACTAAAGAGACTGGCACTCAGGCCAGAATGTCTTGACATCTAGCCACTTAGCTAGCAATTTAGCAAACCAAATGTAAAGCTGGAGTCCTGAGCTGGATATGATTTATTTAATACATTTTACATGTCTTAGTTATAAGCAGTGGTGTAGCACGCAGTGACACCAACCCAAATTATATATTTTTCAAATACCCCGATATACGGCATAAACGGTGTATCTGCCTAGCATCAGCACGCGTATGTAACTTTTTTCCCGTTGTAAACGAGCTAGCTCGCTAACGTCATGTAGAACGCGTGTCTCAGATATCGCAACCTAAAATGTTTACTTTCAGGTCTTGCGTTAGCAAAACGTATTTTGTAGAATTCTCACAGATGCTCCAGGAAACAAAACCAGGGTTCCTGAATTTAATTTGTGAAAATGCCCTATTTCACCCCTAAAACCTTTTAGCGCCATTCTGTTCTGTATTGATGATGAGTATGAGTATCCTTCTTGGGCTTCCTAATCCTTACACACTGACACACAGACACACTAACACACACACACACACTAACACACTCACCTCCCATATGGTCGTAGATGGTGCAGAAAAGCCCTGGTGGTAGAGTCAATAGGTGTTTACGGCAGGCTGGACTTTAAATGTGATCCACAAAGAGAGAGAGGCCACTGAGCCAAAGGGCCACTGAGCTGGAGGGAGGCTGGTCACTGAGCCTGGCGGGAGAGAGAGAAGGAGAGTTAGAGTTAAATGAGACAGGGGGGGGGGGGGGGGGGGGTACTGTCAGGCAGAGGCAGGAGAAACATTGAGAGGAGAAGGAGAGCACACTATGAGGTTGCTCAGACTAGCAGTTAGCTAGCCTGACAGGTTGAGACCAGCAGCAGAGTTAGCTAGCCTGACAGGTTGAGACCAGCAGCAGAGTTAGCTAGCCTGACAGGTTGAGACCAGCAGCAGAGTTAGCTAGCCTGACAGGTTGAGACCAGCAGCAGAGTTAGCTAGCATGACAGGTTGAGACCAGCAGCAGAGTTAGCTAGCGCGACAAGTTGAGACCAGCAGCAGAGTTAGCTGGCGCCGCAGGTTGAGACCAGCAGCAGAGTTAGCTGGCGCCGCAGGTTGAGACCAGCAGCAGAGTTAGCTGGCGCCGCAGGTTGAGACCAGCAGCAGCATTAGCTAGCGCGACAGGTTGAGACCAGCAGCAGAGTTAGCTAGCGCGACAAGTTGAGACCAGCAGCAGAGTTAGCTGGCGCGACAGGTTGAGACCAGCAGCAACGTTAGCTAGCGCGACAGGTTGAGACCAGCAGCAGAGTTAGCTAGCGCGACAGGTTGAGACCAGCAGCAGAGTTAGCTGACGCGGCAGGTTGAGACCAGCAGCAGAGTTAGCTGGCGCGGCAGGTTGAGACCAGCAGCAGAGTTAGCTGGCGCGGCAGGTTGAGACCAGCAGCAGAGTTAGCTAGCGCGACAGGTTGAGACCAGCAGCAACGTTAGCTATCGCGACAGGTTGAGACCAGCAGCAACGTTAGCTAGCGCGACAGGTTGAGACCAGCAGCAGAGTTAGCTAGCGCGACAGGTTGAGACCAGCAGCTGCATTAGCTTTAGTTTAGGAGGCAGCAATAGGTATCCTCTCCTCCGTCTGTCCAAGCTGCCTGGCTGGCTGCTGCCGGTAGCTGGCGTACGTACGTGTGTGTTTAGAGGCTGGCTCGCGGCACCCAGTCTGTCTGTGTGTGGGTGAGTGACAACCATGTGTGTGGAGCTTCAGGACCATGTCTGACTCTTTCTGGACTGTGCTCTCCAATTTTTCCGTGCCTGAGAGAAGCATGCTGTGCCGATCCAAGAGGTAGTTCTCTGTCTGTTTTTACATCCCTCTGCTTTCTCTGTGTGAATCTGTGATCTCTCTCCTTTTCCTTCTTTCTCTCGCTTTGTTTTCTTCTCCTTTCCTCTCTGTTCGTCTCCTCTTCTCTCCTCTTACTCTCCCTCTCACTCTCTGGGGTGTTTTGTGCTGGACAGGTAACTAGATGTGCCTGTCTTGTGAGTGATAATAGGTTATATGTTGTTGCTGCTGGTGTGTGTCTGCGTGTTAGTCTGTGTATGTGTGAGATTTCAGAATGTCACTGACGCATTTGAGTTGTGATGGAAAGGTCTGAGGTTTGATCTGACAATTTTGTGCACATTTAGCTCAATTCTATTGCTCTCTCTCTCTCTTTGTCTCTCTCTCTTTCTTTCTCTTTCCATCTCTCTCCATCTCTCTCTCCTTCTCCCCCTCTTTCTATCTCTTGCTCTCTCCCTCTCTCCCTTTCTCTCTGTGAATGTAGATGCTTCTTTCAGACAGAGTAGACAGAGCCTTAGTAGCCAGTTTGAAGCAGCAATCTTCTCATTCTGTTAAGAATGGTGCTCTTTATCACACACAGACACACTTGATCTCAGTTTCTCTACAGTCAACAGACACACAGACACAGTTGATCTCAGTTTCTCTACAGTCAACAGACACACAGACACACTTGATCTCAGTTTCTCTACAGTCAACAGACACACAGACACACTTGATCTCAGTTTCTCTACAGTCAACAGACACACAGACACACTTGATCTCAGTTTCTCTACAGTCAACAGACACACAGACACACTTGATCTCAGTTTCTCTACAGTCAACAGACACACAGACACACTTGATCTCAGTTTCTCTACAGTCAACAGACACACAGACACACTTGATCTCTGTTTCTCTACAGTCAACAGACACACAGACATACTTGATCTCTGTTTCTCTACAGTCAACAGACACACAGACAGACACACAGACACACTTGATCTCTGTTTCTCTACAGTCAACAGACAGAAAGACAAACAGAGAGAGACGGACGGACGGACAGACAAAGTGTTTATTTCACTTTTTATGTTATTTCACGTTTTGGCAATGTTAACGTATGTTTCCCATGCTAATAAAGCCCCTTGAATTGAATTGAGAGGCTGAGAGAGAGAGAGAGAGAGAGACAGAGAGGGAGGAGGTAACTCTTGCATAGCAACAGTGTGCTGAACTGCTGGAGCAGCTAGACACTATGGATGATACAAACGCCCAGTGGCTCTGCTGGACTATGATGTCGACTCAAACACAGGTGGATGGGCGCACACACAGACACACACAGACAGACAGACAGACAGACAGACAGACAGACAGACAGACATTTTTCATTCTCTTATCTAGATAGACTGATTTGATTTCTGTGTGTGTGTGTGTGTGTGTGTGTGTGTGTGTGTGTGTGTGTACGTGTGTCTGTGTGTGTGTTTGATTTTGTTTGAGCCAGCTACACAGCTGTTTGCTCACTGCTAGTTCCCTTATCCGTCCTGTCAGCTCTGCTGCTGCCGCTGTGTGTGTGAGTGAAACTCTTAACAGGGTGACATGGCCCTGTATGTGATGGTAATTCCACAGTACATAACCCTGTATCATTACAGGATATCTCTGATAGTCTTAACAACCTTAATCTAGACCCTGTATCATTACAGGATATCTCTGATAGTCTTAACAACCTTAATCTAGACCCTGCATCATTACAGGATATCTCTGATAGTCTTAACAACCTTAATATAGACCCTGCATCATTACAGGATATCTCTGATAGTCTTAACAACCTTAATCTAGTCCCTGCATCCTTACAGGATATCTCTGCTAGTCCTAATGACCTTAACCTAGACCCTGTATCATTACAGGATATCTCTGCTAGTCCTAATGACCTTAACCTAGTCCCTGCATCATTACAGGATATCTCTGCTAGTCCTAATGACCTTAACCTAGACCCTGCATCATTACAGGATATCTCTGATAGTCTTAACAACCTTAATCTAGACCCTGTATCATTACAGGATATCTCTGATAGTCTTAACAACCTTAATCTAGACCCGGCATCATTACAGGATATCTCTGATAGTCTTAACAATCTTAATCTAGACCCTGCATCCTTACAGGATATCTCTGCTAGTCCTAATGACCTTAACCTAGACCCTGTATCATTACAGGATATCTCTGCTAGTCCTAATGACCTTAACCTAGTCCCTGCATCATTACAGGATATCTCTGCTAGTCCTAATGACCTTAACCTAGACCCTGTATCATTACAGGATATCTCTGCTAGTCCTAATGACCTTAACCTAGTCCCTGCATCATTACAGGATATCTCTGCTAGTCCTAATGACCTTAACCTAGACCCTGTATCATTACAGGATATCTCTGCTAGTCCTAATGACCTTAACCTAGTCCCTGCATCATTACAGGATATCTCTGCTAGTCCTAATGACCTTAACCTAGACCCTGTATCATTACAGGATATCTCTGATAGTCTTAACAACCTTATTCTAGACCCTGCATCATTACAGGATATCTCTGATAGTCTTAACAACCTTAATCTAGACCCTGCATCCTTACAGGATATCTCTGCTAGTCATAATGACCTTAACCTAGACCTTGTATCATTACAGGATATCTCTGTTAGTCTTAACAACCTTAACCTAGACCCTGCATCATTACAGGATATCTCTGCTAGTCTTAACAACCTTAATCTAGACCCTGTATCATTACAGGATATCTCTGCTAGTCTTAACAACCTTAACCTAGACCCTGCATCATTACAGGATATCTCTGCTAGTCCTAATGACCTTAACCTAGACCCTGTATGGGTGTGTGTGTGTCTGGGGGTGCATGTAGGACCTAGTGATTGAGCTGTCTTGCATGGAGTTATATGATATAGTAGATTACAGCTGTGATGTTATCACAGCCCAAAAACCAAGTGCCATGTTTAGTGTGTTGACAGATAGCTGTTGTGTGACTGGGACACCTGGCCTGGCTGTGTGTGTGTGTGTGTCTCTGAGTGCTGTTAGATGAGTCAACTGGGAGGCTGTCACACTGTGTACTGTGTTGTTGCACCGGGTCAGCTCTGAAGAGCAGCTTGAAAGATGGGGATGTGTGAGAGAGTGTTCTGGAACACTGTTCAGACCCAGTCAGATCTGCCTTCTAAATATCACCATGGAGTTCTCTCTCTTCTAAACCACTCTCTCTCTTTCTCTCCCTCTCTCTTCTAAACCACTCTCTCTCTCTTTCTCTCCCTCTTTCTTCTAAACCACTCTCTCTTTCTCTCTCTCCCTCTCTCTTCTAAACCACTCTCTCTTTCTCTCTCTCCCTCTCTCTTCTAAACCACTCTCTCTTTCTCTCCCTCTCTCTTCTAAACCACTCTGTCTCTTTCTCTCCCTTCTAAACCACTCTCTCTTTCTCTCTCTCCCTCTCTCTTCTAAACCACTCTCTTTCTCGCCCTCTCTTCTAAACCACTTTCTCTCTCTTTCTCGCCCTCTCTTCTAAACCACTCTCTTTCTATCCCTCTCTCCTTATCTCCTCCTTTCTTCCTCTCTGGGAGCAGATGAGGGAGGTTGAATTATTCATCTGACTTAATGGAGAGGGAGAGATGGGGGAGGGAGGGAGCCTCCCTGTGTCCAGGCCACCTGTCTTTGTCAGACTGTCCATCCGTCCCTCCTAATGTGTGTGTGTGTGTGTGTGTGTGTGTGTGTGTGCTTAGCCAGCCTGTTATTGTATTCTGGATGCTTTACCATGATAATGTGTAGCAGTGTTCCATTGTCTGTTTGAACATCCCTCGTTTTCCTCCTGATGACGGAACATTTGGGATTGATTATTATGTCCTCTTCATCCCCCTCTTCCTCATCATTCTGTATTCTTGCGAGGTATTTGAACAGTCTCAATACCTGATGAAGGCTGTAGAGGACTAGATATGCCAGCCACATCCCTCCCACTGTGCTCTGTGTGTGGTCAATCTATACTGTACAGATCAATGCTCAGATCCCCCACTGTGCTCCTATGACGCTATGCTACGCTAGCCAGACCGATCACTGTGCACCTATGACGCTATGCTACGCTAGCCAGACCGATCACTGTGCACCTATGACGCTACGCTAGCCAGACCGATCACTGTGCACCTATGACGCTACGCTACGCTAGCCAGACCGATCACTGTGCACCTATGACGCTACGCTACGCTAGCCAGACCAATCATAGACGTGCTTCTGAATGGACCCAGAAGAAAAGGAGCAATCACTATCCCTCAGTCTTTTCCGTTCACAGAGAAAGCAGGGCTTGTTTAGTCAGTCAGTTGCAGGTGGATAAAGAGTGTGATGAGGCTGCTGTCGATACTCTTCTGTCTGTCTCCCTGTGGCTAGAGAGAGCTGTGGCCATTCACCCATTCTGCAGGCTAGACGTCTCTAAATCAATCTCCCTTACCATTGTATAGGCAGTACGCCGCCCCCCTGTCTAACTCTGTGGCCCCCTACCCCAAAGGAGACCCTTTTGCACCCTGTCTGTAAAATTGTGGAAAGACTCTATCTGACATGCATCAGTACTATTGATGATGTTTCTGGTCTCTCTCTCTGTCTGTTGACTTCCTGCTAGCAGTGATGGTGTTTCTGGTCTCTCTCTGTCTGACTTCCTGCTAGCAGTGATGATGTTTCTGGTCTCTCTCTCTGTCTGTTGACTTCCTGCTAGCAGTGATGGTGTTTCTGGTCTCTCTCCCTGTCTGTTGACTTCCTGCTAGCAGTGATGGTGTTTCTGGTCTCTCTCTGTCTGACTTCCTGCTAGCAGTGATGATGTTTCTGGTCTCTCTCTCTGTCTGTTGACTTCCTGCTAGCAGTGATGGTGTTTCTGGTCTCTCTCCCTGTCTGTTGACTTCCTGCGAGCAGTGATGGTGTTTCTGGTCTCTCTCCCTGTCTGTTGACTTCCTGCTAGCAGTGATGGTGTTTCTGGTCTCTCTCTCTCTCTGTGGACTCCCTGCTAACGGGTGTCTGCATAATTGCTGCGTTCTCGTGTTAATTGGCACATCACATCGGCTGACTGTAATTATGTTGTTTAGCTCCGCCTGCCTGCCGAACCCCCAGCTGGCCTCACATGAAACTGTTTGGTAAGACGATTAGAGCCAGCAATCACTCAAATGAGAAAATTATCATTGACATTTAACATTCAAATCTCTCTTCTCTGTTTTGTGTGAGTGAGTGTGTGTGTGTGTGTGCGTGCTGTGTGGGTGTGTCTATGTGCTCTGTGGCCTGTGTGTGTGTGTGTGTGTGTGTGTGTGTGTGTGTGTGTGTGTGTGTGTGTGTGTGTGTGTTCTCTGTGGCCAGTGTGTGTTCTCTGTGGCCAGTGTGTGTGCTCTGTGGCCAGTGTGTGTGCGTTCTGTGGCCAGTGTGTGTGTGTGTGTGCTCTGTGGCCTGTGTCTCTGTGCTCTGTGGCCTGTGTCTCTGTGCTCTGTGGCCTGTGTGTCTATGCTCTGTGGCCAGTGTGTGTGCTCTGTGGCCAGTGTGTGTGTGCTCTGTGGCCAGTGTGTGTGTGCTCTGTGGCCAGTGTGTGTTATTGGTATGCACCACAAAGTAAGCAGCTAGGCTACTGGAAGTATTCCCTCATGAAAAGCTTTGTGTTTGATAAGTCTCCTACCATCTGTTAATATGCAGGCTCTGCAGTATGGGCTTAGCATGTGGTGCTGCTTTGAAGAATAAGCTGCCATGTTGTGTATGGTACATATGGTGTGTGTGTGTCTAGGGTTGTAACGGTTCACCAAACCCACGGTTCGGTACATATTGCGATTTTGTGGTCACGGTTCGGTTTCGGTACAGCGAGAAAATGAAATGCCATTGCCAATGTTCAGCATTTAAAGGTGTTTAATGAGCTCTCTTCCTGTGTGAGGTTTGGTTCAGGAAAAAAACAACTGATTACATTAAAACCCCTTAGTCCTGTCCATGTAGATACTAGGTACTGGGCACAACATATTGATGTTCCAGTACGGAAAACGACGAGGGATAAAAAGCTGTCAGCTCAAGGGGAAGACGCATCCTACCAGACGAGCTAAATGCCTTTTATGCTCACTTCGAGGCAAGCAACACTGAAGCATGCATGAGAGCACCAGCTGTTCTGGACGACTGTGTCATCGCGCTCTCCGTAGCCGATGTGAGCAAGACCTTTAAACAGGTCAACATTCACAAAGCCACGGGGCCAGACGGATTACCAGGACGTGTACTCATAGCATGCGTGGACCAACTGGCATGTGTCTTCACTGTTTCAAGCGCTCCCTGACCGAGTCAGTTATACTTACATGTTTCAATCAGACCACCATAGTCTCTTTGCCCAAGAAAGCGAAGGTAACCTGCATGCCCAAATGATTTACCACCCTGTAGCACTCACGTTGGTAGCCATGAAGTGCTTTGAAAGGCTGGTCATGGATCACATCAACACCATTATCCCAGAAACCCTAGACCCACTCCAATTTGCATACCGCCCCAACAGCTCCACAGATGACACAATCTCAGTTGCACTTCACCGTGCCCTTTCCCACCTATAGAAAAAGGAACACCTATGTGAGAATGCTGTTCATTGACTACAGCTCAGCATTCAACACCATAGTGCCCTCAAAGATCACTAAGCTAAGGATCCTGGGACTAAACACTTCCCTCTGCAACTGGATCCTGGACTTCCTGAAGGGCCGCCCCCAGGTGGTATTGGTAGGTAACAACACATCTGCCACACTGATCCTTTACACTGGGGCCCCTCAAGTGGTACCGGAGTGCCAAGTCTAGGACAAAAGGCTCCTTAACAGCTTCAATCCCCCCCCCACTGCTGCTACTCACTGTTTATTATCTATGCATAGTCACTTTACAAATGACCTCGACTAACCTGTACCCCAGCACATTGACTCTGTACCGGTACCCCCTGTATATAGCCTCATTATTGTTATGTAATTATCTTGTGTTACTTCTTTTAATTTTTTTAAACTTTAGTTTATTTATTAAATATTTTCTTAACTCTATTTCTTGAACTGCTTTGTTGGTTTAAGGGCTTGTAAGTAAGCATTTCACGGTAAGATCGACACCTGTTATATTCGGCTCATGTGAGTAATAAAATTTGATTTGATTTCAGATGGGTTAAGAACCTTAGGGATAAAGGCGGGTTTAGGTCGCAATGATACCCTCTTGTTACCTGGTGCAAACTGTGCACATGAGTTCCCTGAGAGCGTGTGAAAGTATTGTTGCAAACAGAATACATGTTTTGACGTATTTTTTCATTCTTTACGGGCTTCCTTCTTTTCTCTCTGTCATTTAGGTCAATGTTGTTGATCTATCCTCAGTTTTGTCATATCACAACCATTACACTTTATAACTGTTTAAAAATCACCATTGGCTTCATGGTGAAATTCCTGAGTAGGTTTCTTCCTCTCTGGCAACTGAGTTAGGACACCTGTATCTTTGTAGTGACTGTGTGTATTAATACACATTTAAAAAAAATATTTAACCTTTATTTAACTAGGTAAGTCAGTTAAGAACAAATTCTTATTTACAATGACGGCCTACCGGGGAACAGTGGGTTAACTGCCTTCCTCAGGGGCAGAACGACAGCTCAGGAATTCGATCCAGCAACCTTTCAGTTACTGGCCCAACGCTCTAACCACTTGGCTACCTGCCGGCCCAAAACGTGTGTCAGGAGTGGGATTCAAAGCCTAATTAATAACTTCACCAGGCAGGAAGAAATATTCAGCATCTGCTTTTATTTTTACACATCTACCAATCAGTGCCCTTCTTTGCGAGGCATTGAGAAACGTCCTTGGTCTTTGTGGTTGAATCTCTGCTTGAAATGTACTACTCGATTGAGGGGGGTACAGAGATGGGGTAGTCATTTAGAAATCATGTTAACCACTATTATTGAACACATAATGAACCCATGCAACTTATTATGTCATTTCTTAAACACATGTTGACTCTGAACTTATTTAGTCTTGCTATAACAAAGGGAATGCGTATTGACTAAAGACATTTCAGGTTTACATGTTGTATTAATTTTGAAAATGTTCTTCAAGAAATGATGGGGTGTTGTGTGTAGGCCAGTGACACAACATCTAAATTGAATCCATTTTATATTCAGGATGTTAAACAACAAAATGTGGGAAAATTCAAGGGGTTTGAATCCTTTCTGAAGCCACTGTAGGTTTTGTAGTTGTATTAGCAGTAGCTGGATGTTCCCACCACAGAGCTGGCAGGTAATTCAGCTATTCTGCTCTTCATCAGTAACACTTAGTTACTGCCTCATGAATTCTACATCACCACCTGATAAAATAAAAGTTGCTTTCATCAAACATACTTCTAACCTCTGGGAGCTGGCTCGGGTGTGTGCATATGTTAGTGAAGTTATTGGTTTGAGCTGAGACATGAGCTTTTAAACCCTCAGAAAACCTTAATATAACTGGTTCGGACTGAGAGAAGTGAACCAATATGTCATGATATTATGGTGTTTTCACACTTGGTCCCTTTGAGATATTATTTGTGAACTCAGTTTAAACAGTTTGTTTAATTTGTTGTGCAGTGTGAACATGCCAAAGGTAGGCTAATAGAGCTACATCAGCTGTTTATTGATCGTGGGGTTTGAATAGTGTGAGAAGACAACCTATTTGGTGAAAATCACAACATATATTCTAGCTCTTAAAGGGGTAGTAGCTTACATTGGGTGTTCAATTTTAAATTACAGAATTATTTATTCTCAAATCAAATACATTTTTTATTGGTCACATACACATATTTAGCAGATGTTATAGCGGGTGTAACGAAATGCTTGTGTTGCTAGCTCCAACAGTGCAGTAGTATCTAAAAACGATTCACAACAATAAACACACATCTAATATTATAATAATGGAACTAAGAAATATATAAATATTAGATTGAGCAATGTCAGAGTGGCATTGACTAAAATACAGTATATACATATGAGATGAGTCAAGCATTATTTGAACATTATTAAAGTGACTAGTTATTCTATTGCTATTTTTTCTTTTAGCAATTTTCATGGTAATAGGAGCTTCTGATTACATGTATGACATCTCATCGTATGTCTCATAATTTAATGAAATCAATCTAAACTCATCAACAAAAAAAAACGTCCCTTTTTCAGGACCCTGTCTTTCAAATTAATTCATAAAAATCCAAACGTCTTCACAGATCTTCATTGTAAAGGGTTTAAACACTGTTTCCCATGCTTGTTCAATTAACCATAAACCATTAATGAACATGCACCTGTGGAACGTCGTTAAGACACTAACAGCTTACAGACGGTAGGCAATTAAGGTCACAGTTATGAAAACTTAGGACACTAAAGAGGCCTTTCTACTGACTTTGGAAAAACACCAAAAGAAAGATGCCCAGGGTCCCTGCTCATCTGCATCATACTGACTGCTATTTTTTTATTTTGACCCCCCCTTTGTTCAGGGATAAATTATTCCATTTCTGTTAGTCACATGTCTGTGGAACTTGTTCAGTTTATGTCTCAGTTGTTGAATCTTATGTTCATACAAATATGAACATATGAATATCTCCATCCTACTATACCCTCTCTCCACCTCTCCATCCTACTATACCCTCTCTCTGTCTCTCCATCCTACTATACCATCTCTCCATCCTACTATACCCTCTCTCCATCTCTCCATCCTACTATACCCTCTCTCCATCTCTCCATTCTACTATACCCTCTCTCCATCCTACCATACCCTCTCTCCGTCTCTCCATCCTACTATACCCTCTCTCCACCTCTCCATCCTACTATTCCACCTCTCCATCCTACTGAACCCTCTCTCCATCTCTCCATCCTACTATACCCTCTCTCCGTCTCTCCATCCTACTATACCCTCTCTCCATCTCTCCATCCTACTATACCCTCTCTCCGTCTCTCCATCCTACTATACCCTCTCTCTGTCTCTCCATCCTACTATACCCTCTCTCCATCTCTCCATCCTACTATACCCTCTCTCTGTCTCTCCATCCTACTATACCCTCTCTCCATCTCTCCATCCTACTATTCCACCTCTCCATCCTACTATACCCTCTCTCCACCTCTCCATCCTACTATTCCACCTCTCCATCCTACTATACCCTCTCTCTGTCTCTCCATCCTACTATACCCTCTCTCCATCCTACTATACCCTCTCTCCACCTCTCCATCCTACTATTCCACCTCTCCATCCTACTATATATACCCTCTCTCCACCTCTCCATCCTACTATTCCACCTCTCCATCCTACTATACCCTCTCTCCACCTCTCCATCCTACTATTCCACCTCTCCATCCTACTATACCCTCTCTCTGTCTCTCCATCCTAATATACCCTCTCTCCACCTCTCCATCCTACTATACCCTCTCTCCACCTCTCCATCCTACTATACCCTCTCTCTGTCTCTCCATCCTACTATACCATCTCTCCATCCTACTATACCCTCTCTCCATCTCTCCATCCTACTATACCCTCTCTCCATCTCTCCATCCTACTATACCCTCTCTCCATCCTACCATACCCTCTCTCCGTCTCTCCATCCGACTATACCCTCTCTCCGTCTCTCCATCCTACTATACCCTCTCTCCATCTCTCCATCCTACTATACCCTCTCTCCATCTCTCCATCCTACTATACCCTCTCTCCATCTCTCCATCCTACTATACCCTCTCTCCATCTCTCCATCCTACTATACCCTCTCTCCATCTCTCCATCCTACTATACCCTCTCTCCATCTCTCCACCCCACTATACCCTCTCTCCATCTCTCCATCCTAATATACCCTCTCTCCATCTCTCCATCCTACTATACCCTCTCTCTGTCTCTCCATCCTACTATACCCTCTCTCCATCCTACTATACCCTCTCTCCATCTCTCCACCCCACTATACCCTCTCTCCACCTCTCCATCCTACTATACCCTCTCTCCACCTCTCTATCCTACTATACCCTCTCTCTGTCTCTCCATCCTACTATACCATCTCTCCATCCTACTATACCCTCTCTCCATCTCTCCATCCTACTATACCCTCTCTCCATCTCTCCATCCTACTATACCCTCTCTCCATCTCTCCATCCTACTATACCCTCTCTCCATCTCTCCATCCTACTATACCCTCTCTCCATCCTACTATTCCACCTCTCCATCCTACTATACCCTCTCTCCACCTCTCCATCCTACTATTCCACCTCTCCATCCTACTATACCCTCTCTCTGTCTCTCCATCCTACTATACCCTCTCTCCGTCTCTCCATCCTACTATACCCTCTCTCCACCTCTCCATCCTACTATTCCACCTCTCCATCCTACTATACCCTCTCTCTGTCTCTCCATCCTACTATACCCTCTCTCCGTCTCTCCATCCTACTATACCCTCTCTCCACCTCTCCATCCTACTATTCCACCTCTCCATCCTACTGAACCCTCTCTCCATCTCTCCATCCTACTATACCCTCTCTCCGTCTCTCCATCCTACTATACCCTCTCTCCATCTCTCCATCCTACTATACCCTCTCTCCGTCTCTCCATCCTACTATACCCTCTCTCTGTCTCTCCATCCTACTATACCCTCTCTCCATCTCTCCATCCTACTATACCCTCTCTCTGTCTCTCCATCCTACTATACCCTCTCTCCATCTCTCCATCCTACTATTCCACCTCTCCATCCTACTATACCCTCTCTCCACCTCTCCATCCTACTATTCCACCTCTCCATCCTACTATACCCTCTCTCTGTCTCTCCATCCTACTATACCCTCTCTCCATCCTACTATACCCTCTCTCCACCTCTCCATCCTACTATTCCACCTCTCCATCCTACTATATATACCCTCTCTCCACCTCTCCATCCTACTATTCCACCTCTCCATCCTACTATACCCTCTCTCCACCTCTCCATCCTACTATTCCACCTCTCCATCCTACTATACCCTCTCTCTGTCTCTCCATCCTACTATACCCTCTCTCCATCCTACTATACCCTCTCTCCACCTCTCCATCCTACTATTCCACCTCTCCATCCTACTATACCCTCTCTCTGTCTCTCCATCCTAATATACCCTCTCTCCACCTCTCCATCCTACTATACCCTCTCTCCACCTCTCCATCCTACTATACCCTCTCTCTGTCTCTCCATCCTACTATACCATCTCTCCATCCTACTATACCCTCTCTCCATCTCTCCATCCTACTATACCCTCTCTCCATCTCTCCATTCTACTATACCCTCTCTCCATCCTACCATACCCTCTCTCCGTCTCTCCATCCGACTATACCCTCTCTCCGTCTCTCCATCCTACTATACCCTCTCTCCATCTCTCCATCCTACTATACCCTCTCTCCATCTCTCCATCCTACTATACCCTCTCTCCATCTCTCCATCCTACTATACCCTCTCTCCATCTCTCCATCCTACTATACCCTCTCTCCATCTCTCCATCCTACTATACCCTCTCTCCATCTCTCCACCCCACTATACCCTCTCTCCATCTCTCCATCCTAATATACCCTCTCTCCATCTCTCCATCCTACTATACCCTCTCTCTGTCTCTCCATCCTACTATACCCTCTCTCCATCCTACTATACCCTCTCTCCATCTCTCCACCCCACTATACCCTCTCTCCACCTCTCCATCCTACTATACCCTCTCTCCACCTCTCTATCCTACTATACCCTCTCTCTGTCTCTCCATCCTACTATACCATCTCTCCATCCTACTATACCCTCTCTCCATCTCTCCATCCTACTATACCCTCTCTCCATCTCTCCATCCTACTATACCCTCTCTCCATCTCTCCATCCTACTATACCCTCTCTCCATCTCTCCATCCTACTATACCCTCTCTCCATCCTACTATACCCTCTCTCCATCCTACTATACCCTCTCTCCATCTCTCCATCCTACTATACCCTCTCTCCATCTCTCCATCCTACTATACCATCTCTCCATCCTACTATACCCTCTCTCCATCCTACTATACCCTCTCTCCATCTCTCCATCCTACTATACCCTCTCTCCATCTCTCCATCCTACTATACCCTCTCTCCGTCTCTCCATCCTACTATACCCTCTCTCTGTCTCTCCATCCTACTATACCCTCTCTCCATCTCTCCATCCTACTATACCCTCTCTCCATCTCTCCATCCTACTATACCCTCTCTCCATCTCTCCATCCTACTATACCCTCTCTCCATCTCTCCATCCTACTATACCCTCTCTCCATCTCTCCATCCTACTATACCCTCTCTCCATCTCTCCACCCCACTATACCCTCTCTCCATCTCTCCATCCTACTATACCCTCTCTCCATCTCTCCATCCTACTATACCCTCTCTCCATCTCTCCATCCTACTATTCCATCTCTCCATCCTACTATACCCTCTCTCCATCTCTCCATCCTACTATACCCTCTCTCCATCTCTCCACTCCACTATACCCTCTCTCCATCTCTCCATCCTACTATACCCTCTCTCCATCTCTCCATCCTACTATACCCTCTCTCCATCTCTCCATCCTACTATACCCTCTCTCCATCTCTCCATCCTACTATACCCTCTCTCCGTCTCTCCATCCTACTATACCCTCTCTCCGTCTCTCCATCCTACTATACCCTCTCTCTGTCTCTCCATCCTACTATACCCTCTCTCCATCTCTCCATCCTACTATACCCTCTCTCCATCTCTCCATCCTACTATACCCTCTCTCCATCTCTCCATCCTACTATACCCTCTCTCCATCTCTCCACCCCACTATACCCTCTCTCCATCTCTCCATCCTACTATACCCTCTCTCCATCTCTCCATCCTACTATTCCATCTCTCCATCCTACTATACCCTCTCTCTGTCTCTCCATCCTACTATACCCTCTCTCCACCTCTCCATCCTACTATACCCTCTCTCCATCTCTCCACCCCACTATACCCTCTCTCCATCTCTCCATCCTACTATACCCTCTCTCCATCTCTCCATCCTACTATACCCTCTCTCCATCTCTCCATCCTACTATACCCTCTCTCCATCTCTCCACCCCACTATACCCTCTCTCCATCTCTCCATCCTACTATACCCTCTCTCCATCTCTCCATCCTACTATACCCTCTCTCCATCTCTCCATCCTACTATTCCATCTCTCCATCCTACTATACCCTCTCTCTGTCTCTCCATCCTACTATACCCTCTCTCTGTCTCTCCATCCTACTATACCCTCTCTCCGTCTCTCCATCCTACTATACCCTCTCTCCATCTCTCCACCCCACTATACCCTCTCTCCATCTCTCCATCCTACTATACCCTCTCTCCATCTCTCCATCCTACTATACCCTCTCTCTGTCTCTCCATCCTACTATACCCTCTCTCCACCTCTCCATCCTACTATACCCTCTCTCCATCTCTCCATCCTACTATACCCTCTCTCCGTCTCTCCATCCTACTATACCCTCTCTCTGTCTCTCATCCTACTATACCCTCTCTCCATCTCTCCATCCTACTATACCCTCTCTCCATCTCTCCACCCCACTATACCCTCTCTCCATCTCTCCATCCTACTATACCCTCTCTCCATCTCTCCATCCTACTATACCCTCTCTCCATCTCTCCATCCTACTATACCCTCTCTCTGTCTCTCCATCCTACTATACCCTCTCTCCACCTCTCCATCCTACTATACCCTCTCTCCATCTCTCCACCCTACTATACCCTCTCTCTGTCTCTCCATCCTACTATACCCTCTCTCCATCTCTCCACCCCACTATACCCTTTCTCCATCCTACTATACCCTCTCTCTGTCTCTCCATCCTACTATACCCTCTCTCTGTCTCTCCATCCTACTATACCCTCTCTCCATCTCTCCATCCTACTATACCCTCTCTCCATCTCTCCATCCTACTATACCCTCTCTCCGTCTCTCCATCCTACTATACCCTTTCTCCATCCTACTATACCCTCTCTCTGTCTCTCCATCCTACTATACCCTCTCTCTGTCTCTCCATCCTACTATACCCTCTCTCCATCTCTCCATCCTACTATACCCTCTCTCTGTCTCTCCATCCTACTATACCCTCTCTCTGTCTCTCCATCCTACTATACCCTCTCTCCGTCTCTCCATCCTACTATACCCTCTCTCCATCTCTCCACCCTACTATACCATCTCTCCATCCTACTATACCCTCTTTCCATCTCTCCACCCTACTATACCATCTCTCCATCCTACTATACCCTCTTTCCATCTCTCCACCCTACTATACCCTCTCTCCATCTCTCCATCCTACTGTACCCTCTCTCCATCTCTCCATCCTACTATACCTTCTCTCCATCTCTCCACCCTACTATACCATCTCTCCATCCTACTGTACCCTCTCTCCATCTCTCCATCCTACTATACCCTCTCTCCGTCTCTCCATCCTACTATACCCTCTCTCTGTCTCTCCATCCTACTATACCCTCTCTCTGTCTCTCCATCCTACTATACCCTCTCTGTCTCTCCATCCTACTATACCCTCTCTCCGTCTCTCCATCCTACTATACCCTCTCTCTGTCTCTCCATCCTAATATACCCTCTCTCCGTCTCTCCATCCTACTATACCCTCTCTCCATCTCCATTCTACTGTACCCTCTCTCCATCTCTCCATCCTACTATACCCTCTCTGTCTCTCCATCCTACTATACCCTCTCTCCGTCTCTCCATCCTACTATACCCTCTCTCCGTCTCTCCATCCTACTATACCCTCTCTCTGTCTCTCCATCCTACTATACCCTCTCTCCGTCTCTCCATCCTACTATACCCTCTCTCCATCTCTCCACCCTACTATACCCTCTCTCCATCTCTCCACCCTACTATACCCTCTCTCCATCCTACTATACCCTCTCTCCATCTCTCCACCCTACTATACCCTCTCTCCATCCTACTATACCCTCTCTCCATCCTACTGAACCCTCTCTCCATCTCTCCATCCTACTGAACCATCTCTCCATCCTACTGAACCCTCTCTCCATCCTACTATACCCTCTCTCCATCTCTCCACCCTACTATACCCTCTCTCAATCGCTCCACCCTACTATACCCTCTCTCAATCGCTCCACCCTACTATACCCTCTCTCCATCCTACTATACCCTCTCTCCATCTCTCCACCCTACTATACCCTCTCTCCATCTCTCCATCCCACTATACCCTCTCTCCATCCCACTATACCCTCTCTCCATCTCTCCACCCCACTATACCCTTTCTCCATCCTACTATACCCTCTCTCTGTCTCTCCATCCTACTATACCCTCTCTCCATCTCTCCACCCTACTATACCCTCTCTCCATCCTACTATACCATCTCTCCATCCCTACCTTTCTCCATCTCTCCATCTCTACCTCAGTTGACAGAGTGCCAGCTATATGCTGCTAGATTTCTTTATTGATGGCTGGGTTTCACCACTACTCTCCTCCATCCTCCGCCCATCTCCTCTCTTCTCCATCTTCCTCTTTTCTCCTCTCTTCCTCTCCTCTCCTCTGCAGACTCTCTGCTGTAGACCACCTGCTGTGAGAGACATATATTATGCAGAGCTGACTGATGGCAGTGTTAGTTTGCTGTGTGTTTGTGTACCTGTTTCGTGTCATCATTGCAGCAGCACCAGTCTAGCAGCTATTGTTGCAAAGATACTTCACTGAGCTCTGCAGCTGTTTTTATGTTAGGCGTCGTACTGCAATTAGCTTACTGGCTTATTATAGACACTCATGAAACCACAACACCACAGTGAGGTGTTCCACCTTGATTAATAACGTGGCTAGAAGCACAGATCTATAATCAGACCTCTCCTGGCCTGAGCTCTCCATGATTCTGCTGTTCTAGTCACTGTGTTTCTATGTTGTTTCCTCTGGATGGACTGTGAAGGGCACAGTAACATTTCTCGCATCAGTGAGCAGCACGATGTGTAAATGTCTGCTCACAAACTCACCCACCGTCCAGGCGTACCTACCACATACTAGGGTTGGGCAGTATCCAGTTTTCATACATTTTTTTTTTTTTGACGGTATTGACAATATCCCGGTATACCGCCCAAGCCTCACGCACACTCACACACCGTCCCCATGGACGGACGGACACACACCATTCCTTCTCCATTTCTCTCTCTCACTTACCCTCCGTGGTAGGTCACCCCAATGTAGTGTGCCAGTCTGAGCAGTGGGCAGTGAGTACTATACTGCTGTGCTGAGTGGGGTCTTGAGAGAGAGAGACACTCTGGGGTCAGCTGGGATGCTTTCATGAATGGGTGTGTGTGGAGCTGCTACACTGTTCCTTTAACTTGTTCTACTGTAACCTCTAACCTGATTAACTTGGTCTACTGTAACCTCTAACCTGATTATCGTGGTCTACTGTAACCTCTAACCTGATTAACTTGGTCTACTATAACCTATAACCTGATTAACTTGGTCTACTGTAACCTCTAACCTGATTAACTTGGTCTACTATAACCTCTAACCTGATTAACTTGGTCTACTATAACCTCTAACCTGATTAACTTGGTCTACTATAACCTCTAACCTGATTAACTTGGTCTACTGTAACCTCTAACTTGATTAACTTGGTCTACTGTAACCCCTAACACTGTAACCTCTAACCTGATTAACTTGGTCTACTGTAACCTCTAACCTGATTAACTTGGTCTACTGTAACCTCTAACCTGATTAACTTGGTCTACTGTAACCTCTAACCTGATTAACTTGGTCTACTGTAACCTCTAACCTGATTAACTTGGTCTACTATAACCTCTAACCTGATTAACTTGGTCTACTATAACCTCTAACCTGATTAACTTGGTCTACTGTAACCTCTAACCTGATTAACTTGGTCTACTGTAACCTTAACCTGATTAACTTGGTCTACTATAACCTCTAACCTGATTAACTTGGTCTACTATAACCTCTAACTTGATTAACTTGGTCTACTGTAACCCCTAACACTGTAACCTCTAACCTGATTAACTTGGTCTACTGTAACCTCTAACCTGATTAACTTGGTCTACTGTAACCTCTAACCTGATTAACGTGGTCTACTGTAACCTCTAACCTGATTAACTTGGTCTACTATAACCTATAACCTGATTAACTTGGTCTACTGTAACCTCTAACCTGATTAACTTGGTCTACTATAACCTCTAACCTGATTAACTTGGTCTACTATAACCTCTAACCTGATTAACTTGGTCTACTATAACCTCTAACCTGATTAACTTGGTCTACTGTAACCTCTAACTTGATTAACTTGGTCTACTGTAACCCCTAACACTGTAACCTCTAACCTGATTAACTTGGTCTACTGTAACCTCTAACCTGATTAACTTGGTCTACTGTAACCTCTAACCTGATTAACTTGGTCTACTGTAACCTCTAACCTGATTAACTTGGTCTACTGTAACCTCTAACCTGATTAACTTGGTCTACTATAACCTCTAACCTGATTAACTTGGTCTACTATAACCTCTAACCTGATTAACTTGGTCTACTGTAACCTCTAACCTGATTAACTTGGTCTACTGTAACCTTAACCTGATTAACTTGGTCTACTATAACCTCTAACCTGATTAACTTGGTCTACTATAACCTCTAACTTGATTAACTTGGTCTACTGTAACCCCTAACACTGTAACCTCTAACCTGATTAACTTGGTCTACTGTAACCTCTAACCTGATTAACTTGGTCTACTGTAACCTCTAACCTGATTAACTTGGTCTACTGTAACCTCTAACACTGTAACCTCTAACCTGATTAACTTGGTCTACTGTAACCTCTAACCTGATTAACTTGGTCTACTGTAACCTCTAACCTGATTAACTTGGTCTACTGTAACCTCTAACCTGATTAACTTGGTCTACTGTAACCTTAACCTGATTAACTTGGTCTACTGTAACCTCTAACCTGATTAACTTGGTCTACTGTAACCTCTAACCTGATTAACTTGGTCTACTGTAACCTCTAACCTGATTAACTTGGTCTACTATAACCTCTAACCTGATTAACTTGGTCTACTATAACCTCTAACCTGATTAACTTGGTCTACTGTAACCTCTAACCTGATTAACTTGGTCTACTGTAACCTTAACCTGATTAACTTGGTCTACTATAACCTCTAACCTGATTAACTTGGTCTACTATAACCTCTAACCTGATTAACTTGGTCTACTATAACCTCTAACCTGATTAACTTGGTCTACTATAACCTCTAACCTGATTAACTTGGTCTACTGTAACCTCTGACCTGATTAACTTGGTCTACCTTAACCTTTAACTTGTTTGAAGTGAGGAGTATTAAGGAAGCCACATATTACTTGTTCTGTGGACACTGAAAGAGGGAATGCCATTGAGGAAATGGTATGCAGATAGAAGAACACATTATGAGAATGAAAGTGTTGTTCAACTGGCTCCAAATGTATTGGAAATCTGCGCCCGGTTCAGAGCAAACTCCCTATTGGTGTGTGTGTGTGCTGTTGTTGTCGTTTTTAAGTGTGTGTGTGTCTCTTCTCTTCCTAGCTGTCGGACCAGTAACAGGAAGAGCCTGATTGTGACATCCAGTACCTCTCCTACACTACCCAGACCACACTCACCACTACATGGACACCCAGGTAAGACACACACATACACACTCACTCACCAACACACACTCACTCACCAACACACACACACACACTCACTCACCAACACACACACACACTCACCAACACACACACACTCACTCACCAACACACACACACTCACTCACCAACACACACACACACACACACACACACACACACACTCACTCACTCACTCACTCACCTACACACACACACACACTCACTCACTCACCAACACACTCACTCACTCACTCACTCACCAACACACTCACTCACTCACTCACCAACACACACACTCACTCACTCACTCACTCACCAACTCACTCACCAACACACACACTCACTCACTCACCAACACACACACTCACTCACTCACTCACTCACCAACACACACACTCACTCACTCACTCACCAACACACACACACTCACTCACTCACCAACACACACACTCACTCACTCACCAACACACACACACACTCACTCACTCACTCACTCACCAACACACACACACTCACTCACCAACACACACACACTCACTCACTCACCAACACACACACACACACTCACTCACCAACACACACACATACTCACTCACTCACTCACTCACCAACACACACACACACACACTCACTTACCAACACACACACACACACACACTCACTCACCAACACACACTCACTCACTCACCAACACACACACACTCACTCATTCACCAACACACACACACTCACTCACTCACTCACCAACTCACACTCACTCACTCACTCACCAACACACACACACACACTCACTCACTCACCAACACACACACACTCAATCACCAACACACACACACACTCACTCACTCACTCACACACACACACTCACTCACTCACTCACCAACACACACACACTTACTCACCAACATACACACACACACATCAACACACACACACACTCACTCACCAACACACTCACCAACACACTCACTCACTCACTCACTCACTCACTCTCTCACTCACTCACTCACTCACTCACCAACACACTCAGCTTTATTTTAGTGAAATGTTTGACCATTAAGAATCCTATTTTCCTTAACCCTAACCATAACCCCAAAAACCCTAACCCTAACCGTAACCCCCAAAAACCCTAACCCTAACCTTAACCCCAAAAACCCTAACCTTAACCGCAAAACCGTAAACCTGACCCTTAAAGTGGAACTGACAGCATTTTATCAACATGACATTTGATTAAAATCTGTTCATATACACTCCCAGGAATAATGTTCTGATAAGCCAGAGCTTACATTATGGTCATTTTCACATTTTCATAAATTCATAGAACGTGAAGATTTTTTTGTTGTTGTGAAGATTCAGTGTATGAAAAAGAGGCTGTGTGTTTGGACACTTAATAGACACTGCAGTAAATAAAACCAAATGAAAATAATCTGTCCAGGAACGGAGTTTACATAGACCGGTATGCCATAGCCAAACAGAGCTACAGTAAACCAACATGCAAATACGCAATATGCCACATGGGCGTTAGTGAAATAGCCTGCCATCATTCACTTTGAACTGGACTGTGTGTTTATAAACAGTAGCAACAGCATATCTTTAGATCATGAGAACACATATTTTACCGAAAGCCACAAAATACACCTGAATGGCTTTCTGCAAATATATAAAGTGCATTCAGAAAGTATTCAGACCCCTTGACTTTTTACACATTTTGTTACGTTACGGCCTTATTCTAAAATCAATTAAATTGTGTTTTTCCCTCATCAATTTACACACAAAAATCCCCATAATAACAAAGCAAAAACAGGTCTTGCTTCACCGTAGGGATGGTGCCAGGTCTCCTCCAGACGTGATGCTTGGCATTCAGGCCAAAGAGTTCAATCAAGCCAGATAATCTTGTTTCTCATGGTCTGAGTCATTTAGGTGCCTTTTGGCAAACTCCAAGCAGGCTATCATGTGCCTTCTACTGAGGAGTGGCTTCCGTCTGGCCACTCTACCATAAAGGCCTGATTGGTGGAGTGCTGCAGAGATTTATGTCCTTCTGGAAGGTTCTCCCCTCTCCACAGAGGAACTCTGGAGCGCTGTCAGAGTGACCATCGGATTCTTGGTCACCTCCCTGACCAAGGCCCTTCTCCCCCGATTGCTCAGTTTGGCCGGGCAGCCAGCTCTAGGAAGAGACTTGTTGGTTCCAAACTTCTTCCATTTAAGAATGTTTGAGGTCACTGTGTTCTTGGGGACCTTCAATACTGCAGAAATGTTTTGGTACCCTTCCCCAGATCTGTGCCTCGACACAATCCTGTCTCGGGGACAATTCCTTCAACCTCATGGCTTTGTTTTTGCTCTGACATGCACTGTCAACTGTGGGACCTAATGTAGACAGGTGTGTGCCTTTCCAAGTATTTTTCAATCAATTGAATTTACCACAGGTGGACTCCAATCAAGTTGTAGAAACATCTCAAGGATGACCAAAGGAAACAGGATGCACCTGAGCTCACTTTCAAGTCTCATAGCAAAGGGTCTGAATACTTACGTAAATAAGGTTTAATTTTTTTATTCTAAAAACCTGTTTTCGCTTTGTCATTATCACTGTGTAGATTGAGGATTTTTATATTTTTTCTCCATTTTATAATAAGGCTGTAAGTTAACAGAATGTGGGAAAAGTCAAGAGGTCTGAATACTTTCCGAATGCACTGTAAATACCACAGGAGTTTTACATTTGGGGACTTCACAATCCTTTTGATCAAACAACCATGAAAATGTAGACTCTCTCTCCCCCACATCAACAACAAAAAGATCAACAACTAATGGTAGCCAGAGAAAGATGAGCTGAAATCTAACGAAGGAACATTAGATAAACCCTCTCAAACTTTTTCAGCTAGTTGACCGTCAAAATTGCACTGATAAATGATGGGGAAATGTAGCCTCCTCGTCCTTCTGCAGCTGGCCTGCCAATACATGCTTGTCCCAACCCACATTTTGACAACTGAATGGGAACTTGCATGCCTGCCCGCCCATTTGATCGATGCCAAATACATTTGATTGCCAACTATGATATATGCTAACTGTTGATAACAGTCATTCAAGTTTAGCATTGCTAGCTAGCAAAGCGATTCACATTTCTTGCTTGCTAACCAAATTATACCTGTAGCATCTGTAGCTATAGCCAACGAAAAATGTTGTGTGGGAAAAAGTCAGTCACTCACCCACTTCTCCAATGACATGACATCCTCCCAGCAGCTAGCTAGCGAGATTGTTGATGTTAGGCAACGTGTTTTTAGCTTGCTAAATAAATAGCAAGCTACATAAATGGATACGCTAGCCCAGGGGTGTCAGACACAATCAGCGCTTGGGCCATATAGAAAAAACACAACAAGGATTCTCCCGAGCGGCGAAGCGGTCTCTAGCACTGCATTGCAGGCATTCCTACAGACCCGGGTTTATTCCCGGGCTGTGTCACAACCGGCCGTAGCTGGGAGTCCCATAGGACGGCGCACAATTGGCCCAGCGTCTTTCCGGTTAAGGGGAGAGTTTGGGCTTTACTTGGCTCATCGTGCTCTTGCGACTCCTTGTGGCCGGCCATGTGCCTGCAGGCTGACCCCGGTCGCCAGTTGAATGGTGTTTCCTCCAACACATTGGTGCGGCTGGCTTCCGGGTTAACCTCTCTAGGGGGTGTGGGACACTAACGTCCCACCTGGCCAACATCTGGTGAAATTGCAGTGCGCCAAATTCAAAAACAGAAATACTCATAATAAATATTTAAAAAACATACAAGTGTTATACATCGGCTTAAAGATGAACTTCTTGTTAATCCAACCGTTGTGTCAGATTTCAAAAAGGCTTTACGGCGAAAACATACCATGCGATTATCTGAGGACAGCACCCAGCGCGCAAAACATTACAAACAGTTACCAGGCAAGTAGAGGAGTAACAGAAGTCAGAAATAGCGATAAAATGAATCACTTACCTTTGATGATCTTCATATGGTTGCACTCACAAGACTCCCAGTTACCCAATAAATGTTTGTTTTGTTCGATAAAGTCCCTCTTTATATCCAAAAAAAAACATTTTGTTGGTGCGTTTTGTTCAGTAATCCAATGGATCCAAGGCGGTCACAACAGGCAGATGAAAAATCCCAAAAGTATCAATAAAGTTCGTAGAAACATGTCAAACGATGTTTATAATCAATCCTTGGGTTCTTTTTAGTCATAATAATCAATAATAGCTTTGTCAATATAAAAGAAAAACAAGAAAGGCGCGCTCTCGGTCACACGCAGTTAACAGCTCTGAGACACTGCTGGGTCCACTCATTCAGAGTGGTCTTAGTCTCTCATTATTCAGAATACAAGCCTGAAACAATTTCTAAAGACTGTTGACATCTAGTGGAAGCCATAGGAAGTGCAATCTGAGTCCTAAGTCAAAGGCAGTCAATGGAAAACTACAAACATTTAAAAAATCCCACTTCCTGGATGGATTTTTCTCAGGTTTTCACCTGCCTTATCAGTTCTGTTATACTCACATACATTATTTTAACAGTTTTGGAAACGCTAGAGTGTTTTCTATCCAAATCTACCAATTATATGCATATTCTAGCTTCTGGGCCTGAGTAACAGGCAGTTTACTTTGGGCACGCTTTTCATCCGGAGGTGAAAATAGTGCCCCCTACCCTAGTGAGGTTAAGCGGGCTGGTGTTAAGGTGCGCGGTTTGGCGTGTCATGTTTCGGAGGAGGCATGACTCCGCCTTTGGCTCTCCCGAGCCGGTTGGGGAGTTGCAGTGAACAGACAAGCTCGAATTTTGGGAGAAAAAGGGGGTAAAATAGAACAGAGAAAAAAAAGAAATAAACAACAAATTCACGGGCCAGGCATACTTTTTTATTAACTTTTTTGGAATTAAAAAAAAATGTCCCTTTATAATGTACACTTACGTACATAGGATTTTAACATATTAAAACAAAATAGTAAAATAGTATTTGTAAAGAATGTAATAACGCCACATAACAAAAATGTTGCTATCTTTGTTTTATACTGCATGGATCACCAGTGCGGTTGAATGTCGTGTATGGTCCACTCAACATGTTGCTGTAATAGGCCTGCCTACATCTCATTTACATGGTGTTTTGTTGCAGGTTTTGGTTATTAATTGACATGCTTTAAAACCTGAAGCCAGACTGCAACATTTTAGTAGCCTAGCTAGGACTGTGGCATGTGTCTGTACACTTTCCCTCCGCTGCACGATGTAAACAAGACACACAAAAGCAGCGCAATTGAAGTTGAATTCACCGATGCGAGCGCATCAGGCTGTAATTTCATGAATTACAGGAGATAACTCTACTTTTGACTCATTATACTCGCTTCTGTGTCCTATTCAATCCGCGGGCCTTGTTTGGCACACGTGCGCTAGCCAATTAGCCACGTTATGACTGACTTGTGATCATTGCCCTTGCTAGTTTTATTGTATTGACATTGCCAGCCTTAGTTATAGTTGTCCGTTTTTGTTCAAACTATTGAGTCATTGAAAGTGAAACAGTGCATCCTGAATGGAGGCAGCAAACCATGTACCAGGCCAGCTGTGATTTACAACCTGATAGCAATATTTTTTTCGTGCATTTAACTGCATCCACGTATTCTGCCAACAATGCCTTATTGTACGTGATATAACCTATTTTTAAAACCTCTTATAAAGTTGGTTTTGAAGCATAAACTCGGAATTTGATATTTTTGACTGATATTATAATTTTCTATTTGTTTCAAATCTGCAAAGTAGCAAAAATGCAGTCAGTTCCACTTTATGCTCAAAATAGCATTTGAACAAATTCAGAACATGAAAAAAGTTATCGTTTTCCTTGTCAGGCCATTTGGGTGTATTGTTGCAGCATTGGGGTCCCAATAACGTAGGAAAACAAGTACACTCACTCACTCACACACACAATGGATCTGACTAACTCTCATCAAACGTGTAGTCTTTCTCTAGTCTTTTCTAAGCTTAAGTTAATATCTTCCAAGCCCATCCACTGCAGTTCATCACAGCATGCCGTTTCTATCAGGGGGGTTTGCCGCAGAAAACTCCACGTGGTTTTACAGAAAATATAGTATCACATATGACCCAATTAGAACTGAGAATATACACAAAGCTCTGCACAGTCAGGGACTGGAGGCTCTGCTGTTCTGTGACATTAGTGTCTGTCTGTCTGTCTGTCTGTCTGTCTGTCTGTCTGTCTGTCTGTGTGTGTGTGTGTCTGTGTGTCTGTGCACGCGCAGAGAGCCGGAACCACTGCATTTGGAGACAACAGTTCCATGACATGGCAAAGTGCCAACACAGCATGGATCCACTCAAGCAAGCAACATATACAGAGTACTCGCACCCATAATCCATACAGAGTACTCGCACCGTACAGAGTACTCGCACCGTACAGAGTACTCGCACCGTACAGAGTACTCGCACTGTACAGAGTACTCACACCCATAATCCATACAGAGTACTCACACCGTACAAAATACTCACACCGTACAGAGTACTCGCACCGTACAGAGTACTCACACTGTACAGAGTACTCACACTGTACAGAGTACTCGCACTGTACAGAGTACTCACACCGTACAGAGTACTCGCACCCATAATCCGTACAGAGTACTCGCATCGTACAGAGTACTCGCACCGTACAGAGTACTCGCACCGTACAGAGTACTCGCACCGTACAGAGTACTCACACCGTACAGAGTATTCACACCGTACAGAGTACTCGCACCCATAATCCGTACAGAGTACTCGCACCCATAATCCGTACAGAGTACTCACACCATACAGAGTACTCGCACCCATAATCCGTACAGAGTACTCACACCATACAGAGTACTCGCACCCATAATCCATACAGAGTACTCGCACACATACAGTACATAGTGTTCACTGGTTGTGTAGTCGGAGTCAGTGTTATATAGCTGTGCGTGCGTTTTTTTGTGTGTCCAGCCCTGATGCAGCAGCCTAATGTAATCTGACAGGTTTAGGTGAATGCTCTGACAGCTTGCAAAGCTACACACACACCCATGCACGCGTGCACACACACACCCCTCTTCGAAAGACAGAAAACATGAGAGGTAGAGATAGAGGAGAGAAAATGGTGGGGTAGGATGAAAGGAGAGAGAGCGAGACAGACAGGAAATCACAACACTGTGTCAACATGGGGGCTACGACCTTGCTTTCTTATTGGTGGATCAAGTTGAGCCAGCTGACATTTACTGAGATGAAATCACAACCATCTAATTTCCTCAAAAGGAAATAATGAAACTGAATAGCCTGTCAATCACACACACACACATTCAGGCTGGAAGTGTGGTCTCTTGGCTCAAAAGGCTGTCTGATCACAGCACTCTGAGACAAGATGTTCTTGTGTAACGATGCTGCTCTTACCCACGCGCGCATACACACACATAAAAGGGATGCTGTGTCCCAGGAAACCAGATAATGCTTTGAAAAAGCCTCTGTCACCATAGTGGCTCCAGACTCTAATCGCATTCACTACTTATCTCACCCTGGGTAGGGCTCATATGAACTGAGTTCTGAAGAGAGAGAGAGAGGGAAGTGGGAGAGGGAGGGGGGAGAGAGTGAGAGGTTGAGAGTAACAGAGAGGACATATAGGGACAGATACACTGAGGAGAGAGGGGGGAAGAACAGAGAGGACATATAGGGACAGAGAGGGCATATATATGAACAGAGAGGACATATAGGGACAGAGAGGGCATATATATGAACAGAGAGGACATATACGGACAAACAAGACACTGAGACAAACGAGGAGAGAACAGATTTGAGGACGAGAGAGGCGGACTGCTCTCAGCGTCTCTTCCTACTGATGGTTTTGTGGCTGCTGGGAACTGTCAGGTCGTGAGCAGCATCCATAATCAACACAGTGGTATTTCCCTCCCTCCCTCTCCATCTCTCTCTTTCTCTCTATGCCCTTCAGTTGACTGTTTCTGCCCAGAAAGATGCTGTGGCTATCGTTACCGTGGCAACAGACCTTGTACCAGTCTCAGTCTCTGCCCCATCTGGCTTGCCCCTCTGTCATACCAGCTGTGTGCCAACCTTGAGGAACATTAACAGCTAACTAACTACAACACAATTAAGATAATGATCAACGAGAGTCCCCCTATTCCCCCAAAACCAGTTATACCTTCCCAATACAAGTCTAAGGTTTTACATATGCGATACATTTGTAATATACTGAAATTAGTGAATTGCTGCCATCTTGAATAGCTGAAGGCTTCATAAAAGGGCTTTGAGAGAGCAGTAGTGTTGTTTGGTGCTGCTCCTGAGACGTATACAGATTAGGGATGCAACGATACACGGTATGTTATCCAACCGTTCGGTACGCCCCCTACAGTTCAATACGCACACGTGAACCGCGGAATTACCATATGCCTGTCATTTTCCTAGAATTTCCAAAACCTGCTTATTGCGCTGAAGAGTACACACACGTTGTACATTCAGATCCACAGAACCAGACATGCAGCTTGTGGCCGTTAAGGGGCTCCTGAGGGCTGACAGACTTTACTCCACAGCAATGTCTCAAAATGTGGCAACCTCAGTGACCGCAACCCCCTCCCCCTTAAACAACCAATGGATGATTTGGAATGACATCTCAGTAGGAAACCTCCCTAAAGGGGCCCCATGAAGAGAGGGGAAACTAAATCCGCTGTGTGGGAACATTTTGGATTCAGCATTCAATATGATGACGAGGTTAAGAAGACCGTGAACATACAAAGTACAGTCTGCAAGCATTGCTTTGCCACTGTCGGCTACTCGAGTGGAAACACTTGTAACGTGTCATTTACGTGGTGGAGCTGGAGCATTGAGAGTCCACTCGTTATTGAAAACACAACAATCTCTCGCTGCTGCCTTCCAACAACAATTTGCGACAAATTCAGAAAAATCGAAATAAATAACGGAAGCTGTGGGAGTATTCATAGGCAAAGATTTGCAGCCCTATTCGGTGGTTACTGACTCGGATTTCGTCACCTGATGGAAAAAAATTCCCCTCCCGCACACATTTCAACAGCAAAGAAACTCCCAAACTCTATGAAACATAACAGAGAGACATTGAAAAGGAATTGACACAGACACCCTATCCAGCTCTCTGTGAAGGTTCACTATTTACTGGAAGCTAGCTCTCTGTGAAGAGTCAACCAGTCAGTTAGTCAACCAGTCAGTTAGTCAACCAGTCAGTTAGTCAACCAGTCAGCCAGTTAGTCAACCAGTCAGTTAGTCAGCCAGTCAGTTAGTCAACCAGTCAGTTAGTCAACCAGTCAGCCAGTTAGTCAACCAGTCAGTTAGTCAGCCAGTCAGTTAGTCAACCAGTCAGTTAGTCAGCCAGTCAGTTAGTCAGCCAGTCAGTTAGTCAACCAGTCAGTTAGTCAACCAGTCAGTTAGTCAGCCAGTCAGTTAGTCAGCCAGTCAGTTAGTCAGCCAGTCAGTTAGTCAGCCAGTCAGTTAGTCAACCAGTCAGCCAGTTAGTCAACCAGTCAGTTAGTCAGCCAGTCAGTTAGTAAACCAGTCAGTTAGTCAACCAGTCAGTTAGTCAGCCAGTCAGTTAGTCAGCCAGTCAGTTAGTCAGCCAGTCAGTTAGTCAACCAGTCAGTTAGTCAGCCAGTCAGCCAGTCAGTTAGTCAGCCAGTCAGTTAGTCAACCAGTCAGTTAGTCAACCAGTCAGTTAGTCAACCAGTCAGTTAGTCAACCAGTCAGCCAGTTAGTCAACCAGTCAGTTAGTCAGCCAGTCAGTTAGTCAACCAGTCAGTTAGTCAGCCAGTCAGTTAGTCAGCCAGTCAGTTAGTCAACCAGTCAGTTAGTCAGCCAGTCAGTTAGTCAGCCAGTCAGTTAGTCAACCAGTCAGTTAGTCATCCAGTCAGTTAGTCAGTTAGTCAGGCAGTCAGTTAGTCAACCAGTCAGCCAGTTAGTCAGTCAGCCAGGTAGCCAGCCAGCCAGTCAGTTAGTTAGCCAGCCAGCCAGCCAGCCAGCCAGTCGGTTAGTCAGTCTTAACCCCATATGACTTCCCCCTTAGCTCTTCAGCTCCAGCAGAGTTAAGAGTCTAATCATGTTTCTGCTTTAGGCCTTTCTTTTCCTAACGACTTAATGCTAATGAAATGGAGGGGTTTTAATAACACATCTTCAATACAGCTGAGAAAAAAGGTTGAAGTTCCTGTCTGAAAAGGAATTTCATTAAATACAGACTCTCAATATCGCTCTTTCTCCATCCCTCCCTCCCTATCTCTCTCTCCCTCTTGTGCTCTCTTGCTTTCCCTCAATCTTTCTATCTCCGTCCATCCCCCTCTCTCCCGCTCTCTCTTTCTGTCTCCACTCTCTCTCTCCCTTTCTCTATCTTTCTTTCGCCATCCCTCTCTCTCTCCACCTCTCTCTCTCTCGCTCGCTCTTTCTCTCTCAATTTCAACTCCGGTAGGGCAACATCTGAAAAATAACGCACTTGGTAGTGTGTACCGGTCCTCGACCAGTCGGCGAAAGCCAACATCACCCACAACAGAGAACGGTTGATTATCAAGGGCAAAGAATTCCTCCATTATCTTGGCTTTAATGGATTTCGCCTTTGAGTTGTCTCACTGAAATGTTGTTACTCTTTCAAATGACTGCTGGACTTGTTGACTGCTCGATCCACACAGCAGACATTGTGGGCAAGGTTAGGAATGCTGTGTTGCACGTGTAGCGCAAAATTTTACGTGGCGTCATTACGTCATTACATACATTATATAGGTATGCACGTCATCTACCTACGTTATATAGGTATGCACGTCATCTACCTACGTTATATAGGTATGCACGTCATCTACCTACGTTATATAGATATGCACGTCATCTACCTACGTTATATAGGTATGCACGTCATCTTTGACATCGGTTTTTAACATCGGCGTTAAACTACACATCGGGCCGATACCGATGTTGGAATTTTAGCTAATATTGTCCGATTCCGATATGGTCACCGATATATCCTGCATCCCTAGTAAACATTACTCTACTGTATCTCTATCTTTGTGTTCTGTCTCTCTCTGTCTCCCTATCTCTCTCTCTATATTTATCTGTCTCCCTATCTCTCTATATATATTTATCTGTCTCCCTATCTCTCTCTATATATTTATCTGTCTCCCTATCTCTCTCTATATATTTATCTGTCTCCCTATCTCTCTCTGTATATTTATCTGTCTCCCTATCTCTCTATATACAGTACCTTGCGAAAGTATTCGGCCCCCTTGAACTTTGCGACCTTTTGCCACATTTCAGGCTTCAAACATAAAGATATAAAACTGTATTTTTTTGTGAAGAATCAACAACAAGTGGGACACAATCATGAAGTGGAAGGACATTTATTGGATATTTCAAACTTTTTTAACAAATCAAAAACTGAAAAATTGGGCGTGCAAAATTATTCAGCCCCTTTACTTTCAGTGCAGCAAACTCTCTCCAGAAGTTCAGTGAGGATCTCTGAATGATCCAATGTTGACCTAAATGACTAATGATGATAAATACAATCCACCTGTGTGTAATCAAGTCTCTGTATAAATGCACCTGCACTGTGATAGTCTCAGAGGTCCGTTAAAAGCGCAGAGAGCATCATGAAGAACAAGGAACACACCAGGCAGGTCCGAGATACTGTTTCGAAGAAATTTAAAGCCGGATTTGGATACAAAAAGATTTCCCAAGCTTTAATCATCCCAAGGAGCACTGTGCAAGTGATAATATTGAAATGGAAGGAGTATCAGACCACTGCAAATCTACCAAGACCTGGCCGTCCCTCTAAACTTTTAGCTCATACAAGGAGAAGACTGATCAGAGATGCAGCCAAGAGGCCCATGATCACTCTGGATGAACTGCAGAGATCTACAGCTGAGGTGGGAGACTGTTCATAGGACAACAATCAGTCGTATATTGCACAAATCTGGCCTTTATGGAAGAGTGGCAAGAAGAAAGCCATTTCTTAAAGATATCCATAAAAAGTGTTGTTTAAAGTTTGCCACAAGCCACCTGGGAGACACACCAAACATGTGGAAGAAGGTGCTCTGGTCAGATGAAACCAAAATTGAACTTTTTGGCAACAATGCAAAACGTTATGTTTGGCGTAAAAGCAACACAGCTGAACACACCATACCCACTGTCAAACATGGTGGTGGCAGCATCATGGTTTGGGCCTGCTTTTCTTCAGCAGGGACAGGGAAGATGGTTAAAATTGATGGGAAGATGGATGGAGCCAAATACAGGACCATTCTGGAAGAAAACCTGATGGAGTCTGCAAAAGACCTGAGACTGAGATGGAGATTTGTCTTCCAACAAGACAATGATCCAAAACATAAAGCAAAATCTACAATGGAATGGTTCAAAAATAAACATATCCAGGTGTTAGAAGGGCCAAGTCAAAGTCCAGACCTGAATCCAATCGAGAATCTGTGGAAAGAACTGAAAACTGCTGTTCACAAATGCTCTCCATCCACCCTCACTGAGCTCGAGCTGTTTTGCAAGGAGGAATGGGAAAAAATGTCAGTCTCTCGATGTGCAAAACTGATAGAGACATACCCCAAGCGACTTACAGCTGTAATCACAGCAAAAGGTGGCGCTACAAAGTATTAACTTAAGGGGGCTGAATAATTTTGCACGCCCAATTTTTCCGTTTTTGATTTGTTAAAAAAGTTTGAAATATACAATAAATGTCGTTCCACTTCATGATTGTGTCCCACTTGTTGTTGATTCGTCACAAAAAAATACAGTTTTATATCCTTATGTTTGAAGCCTGAAATGTGGCAAAAGGTCGCAAAGTTCAAGGGGGCCGAATACTTTCGCAAGGCACTGTATTTGTCTGTCTCCCTATCTCTCTCTATATATTTATCTGTCTCCCTATCTCTCTATATATATTTATCTGTCTCCCTATCTCTCTCTATATATTTATCTGTCTCCCTATCTCTCTCTATATATTTATCTGTCTCCCTATCTCTCTCTATATATTTATCTGTCTCCCTATCTCTCTATTTATATTTATCTGTCTCCCTATCGCTCTCTATATATTTATCTGTCTCCCTATCTCTCTCTATATATTTATCTGTCTCCCTATCTCTCTCTATATATTTATCTGTCTCTTGTTCTATGGTCAGTCTAGTATTTACTGAGTGCACAGTGCGTAGCAGACATCTGATTGGACAAGACAGTGTTCTCTGAGTTTTGATTGGCTGAGAAGGACAGGTGTTCTGAGGGCAGTCACCAGGGTGGGAACTCCACAGAGATAGAGGTGTAGAAGTGAGGTACAGTAATGGCAGTACAGGTGCAGTGCTTAACCATCTGAATGGGACGCACCGTGAGACCTAAACTGTTGCCAGCAGCAGTGCACCTGCATTGGAAATTCACATGTATTTTATTTATTTATTTTTTTGCACTTTAAGAACAATGTCCAATTTGTCATCCCTTTTCTGAGTGTGTCTGAGTGTGTGTTTGGATATATGTCTATGTTTCTAATGGACTGTGTATGTCTCTGTCTGACTGTGTGTTTCTATGTCTCTGTGTTTGTTTATGTGGGTGGTAAAATAAGACACTGTCACTGAGGGAGCTAGCTGTTTGTCTGCATGCATCTCTTCTTTAATGAGCAGCAACCCAATAGATATGACTTCAGGGGTGTAGAATGAGGAGAGTGTTTCTCCCATGAGGAAAACACAGAGGAGGTTTTTACTGTCATCTCATAGAGTTCTCATGTTACACACCATGGGCTCTCCAGTGCAAATTACATACTGTATATGCCTCTGAATCACTTTCAGCCTTCACAGACAGTATGGGGTTGTTCCCCTGCAGTAGACTACAGTGTCTCTCCACCCCTGTCTGTGTGTATCACTGTATGTGTCTGCAGACACGGCTCCATTTGAATAATGGTTCATCTTCTCAGTGAGGTGTGTGTGTATCTGTCTATCTATCCAGCCCCCTGCCTGAATCTATGGTACTGTTTGTACCTATGCAGCTCATTCTCCCATGCCTCCTAATAGCCCCTCAGAGGCCCCCAAGCCCATTTAAACACAGCTTTCACTGACAGGCCCAGGGCCCAGCCTCAACGCACTGCTACTCAATGTTATGCACTACCAGTTACATGACAGATACACACACACACTCATACACACACACAAAGAGTCAAGCGTTTCCTACTCTAACAGATAGACAAGGAATAAATGTTTGTATTAATATTTAAAGGTTTTGTACTGCCTACGCTTTCTCAGAAAATACATAATTGATGCGGGAGGGAGGTGATCTCCAGCCCCCCGTCCGTCCGTCCGTCATGCTTCCCCACCTGGTGAATGGTGAGAGCAGGAAGCACACCATGTTTCACCCCCACCTCCATTTCCCCCTGACCACTTTTCAGATTTATTGGGGTGATTTACAGTATATGGAGCAGATTCGGGCTTTTCCATGTTGAGCAGGTTGTGACTCACACCCCAGGTTTCCTCTATGTTGAGCAGGTTGTGACTCACACCCCAGGTTTCCTCTATGTTGAGCAGGTTGTGACTCACACCCCAGGTTTCCTCTATGTTGAGCAGGTTGTGACTCACACCCCAGGTTTCCTCTATGTTGAGCAGGTTGTGACTCACACCCCAGGTTTCCTCTATGTTGAGCAGGTTGTGACTCACACCCCAGGTTTCCTCTATGTTGAGCAGGTTGTGATGCACAGTGTAGGCTAACAGGCAGACAGAGGGTTCTATATAGACCCGAACCCCAGAGCGTTTATTCAACCTCATCCCTGCTCTCTTTTTCTTTCTTTCATGTTCCTCCTCTCTCTCTCTTCCTATTCTCTCTCCATCATTTTGTTTCTCTGTCCCTTCTGCAGTATTGTTAAAGACAGTAATGACACGTCGCGTTCTGTGGCTACTGGAGGAGTAGCTTGTTTGTCTCCATCTCCTTCCTCTCTGTAATGGGCTTTAAATGCTCTTATTTCTCTCATTCATCTCATCTCTCTCTGATTCTACTGCTGCTGTTGTTGCTGTGAAGAAGCAGCCAGACGATTAGCAGCCCAGTCATTAAGCACCCTCGTCTCCATCTCATCCGGGTCCTCCCCCTCACATCATCTCCTCGGGCCTGTCCCTGGCTAAATTAAAACACTGCATCAAGAGCTTTGTTATCTCTAAAAGACTCCTATTATCCTGTCAGAAAGTAGGAAGACAGAGGCGGGGGAGGCGTGATGTATTTGTCATTTACCATTGGGTGAAGGAGGTGGGGGATGTACGTACTATGCGATACACACACAGGGATGTCAGAACAATAGATTCCAGTCCCTTTACACATGCTAATAAAGGTTGGGTGTTTTTCTGTAACCTGTGTGATTGTGTTGTTGGGTTATTTCTGTTGTCCATGTGTCCTGCTAGGTTCTCCTTGACGTGGTTCTTAGCAGGAAATAAATATTATCTTGGGTAATCTGTTGTGTAGGTTCACGACCTTGTTACACACATCAGTGATATGACTATGTAAGGGGACTTTATGGCCTTCACACTTAAATAACTAGGTCTAGAGCTGAGCCTTTTGCTTCTTCTTGTATTTAATCATTGTCATTCTATCTTACTTCTCCCAGGGAGCAGCCCCCTGGACAGCCCCAGAAACTTCTCCCCCAGCACGGCAGCACACTTCTCCTTCGTTCCAGCTCGCAGGTGAGCCTGGGGTCAAGGGGTCAACTCATTGGGATCACATGACTTAATGTTTCTGATGTCGTCTTATCTCTGTATATACAGTGGTTTGCTAGGCAGAAGGGATTATTACCTTGTTCTGTCATTTGAGCCATAATGCTGATTGACAGTCACCTGCACCCCACAGAAGAGACAGTTTCCCCCAAGCCCAGTTAAGCTTTTTCCTTCAACTCCTCCCATGGCTAATACTCACAGCAGCTCTGTGATAATTGACAGGCTGGCTAATCAAACCCAGATCATCTGAAGGGTTGAAGCCTAGTTTAATATCCTCTTATCATTCACAGGCTTTGAATAGGAGGTGTAATTACAGAACTAGATATAGCGAGCCTGAGAGGAGTTAAGCACAACTCCACATGAAAAGGATTCTAATAAGTAAGTTTCATCAGTCCTTCTAGACAAGAAGACCGATATGCCATGTGCTAGTAAAATGAAATAACCTGTCTTCTGTATGGGAGATAGATAACACTTCTGCTCTGAATCAGTAAATCAGGTAGGACAGGGAGACAGGAAAATTAACCTGATGCAACAGTGCCACACAATGGTGAAGTGTGATAAATCAGGATATCTGACATGCTCATCACAAAACCAGCGGGTTTGTAGAGCTAACACACTATCCTCTCTCCCACACAGTCACGGGCACAGGGCTGACAGGTAACCTTTGACCTTTCACCATCACCTTATCCCATGTCCTCTGCCCAGCATGGACACACCAGGGCCCCAGAGAAGTTCTAGTAGCAGTGATGTTCTAGGATCTATCCATATAATCGTATTCATTATGATCTAAAAGGCTAAACTGATCCTAGAGCAGCACTCCTCGGAAATGCTTTGTGGATACCGGCCCTGAAAAGGCTCCACGTCTTGTTGAGCAGAGCAGTCCTTTTGTGCTGCTGTTTTTACAGTAAACGTATCCGTGGATTTGTGATGCCCTAGAGTCCCTAAAGAAGTATGGTCATCCCAAGCCTGCATGAAACTACCCTATAACTAGGACTGTGATGCAAAACAGCTTCATTTCATCTCATATTCATCTCCATGTTGTGGTCTTGGCTGTGTCCGTGTGTGTTTGCTTGCATGTGTTTGCAGACTTTGTATAAATTGTATTCTCCACATAGCTCATCCTAATTTACCTACCACTGAACATACTATTTTCTGTCCAAATGATATACTGTCTCAACACAACACGTATTTATATTGTGGATTCTGACACATGCTCACTGTAATGTATCTACTGTGGGTTGTTATTTTCTGATTTCTTGCCGTGATCATTTTTTGTGTGTATTTCTACTGTATTTGCAAGACATTATACTGTACTGTTGGAGCTAGTAACACAAGACATTCTACTGTACTGTTGGAGCTAGTAACACAATACATTATACTGTACTGTTGGAGCTAGTAACACAAGACATTCTACTGTACTGTTGGAGCTAGTAACACAAGACATTATACTGTACTGTTGGAGCTAGTAACACAATACATTCTACTGTTGGAGCTAGTAACACAAGACATTCTACTGTACTGTTGGAGCTAGTAACACAATACATTCTACTGTACTGTTGGAGCTAGTAACACAATACATTCTACTGTACTGTTGGAGCTAGTAACACAAGACATTCTACTGTACTGTTGGAGCTAGTAACACAATACATTCTACTGTACTGTTGGATCTAGTAACACAAGACATTCTACTGTACTGTTGGAGCTAGTAACACAAGACATTATACTGTACTGTTGGAGCTAGTAACACAATACATTCTACTGTACTGTTGGAGCTAGTAACACAATACATTCTACTGGCCTGTTGGAGCTAGTAACACAAGACATTCTACTGTACTGTTGGAGCTAGTAACACAATACATTCTACTGTACTGTTGGAGCTAGTAACACAATACATTATACTGTACTGTTGGAGCTAGTAACACAAGACATTATACTGTACTGTTGGAGCTAGTAACACAATACATTCTACTGTACTGTTGGAGCTAGTAACACAACACATTCTACTGTACTGTTGGAGCTAGTAACACAATACATTCTACTGTACTGTTGGAGCTAGTAACACAATACATTCTACTGTACTGTTGGAGCTAGTAACACAACACATTCTACTGTACTGTTGGAGCTAGTAACACAAGACATTCTACTGTACTGTTGGAGCTAGTAACACAATACATTCTACTGCACTGTTGGAGCTAGTAACACAATACATTCTACTGTACTGTTGGAGCTAGTAACACAATACATTCTACTGTACTGTTGGAGCTAGTAACACAAGACATTCTACTGTACTGTTGGAGCTAGTAACATAATACATTCTACTGTACTGTTGGAGCTAGTAACACAATACATTCTACTGTACTGTTGGAGCTAGTAACACAATACATTCTACTGGCCTGTTGGAGCTAGTAACACAAGACATTCTACTGTACTGTTGGAGCTAGTAACACAATACATTCTACTGTACTGTTGGAGCTAGTAACACAATACATTCTACTGTACTGTTGGAGCTAGTAACACAATACATTCTACTGTACTGTTGGAGCTAGTAACACAAGACATTCTACTGTACTGTTGGAGCTAGTAACATAATACATTCTACTGTACTGTTGGAGCTAGTAACACAATACATTCTACTGTACTGTTGGAGCTAGTAACACAAGACATTCTACTGTTGGAGCTAGTAACACAACACATTATACTGTACTGTTGGAGCTAGTAACACAATACATTCTACTGTACTGTTGGAGCTAGTAACACAATACATTCTACTGTACTGTTGGAGCTAGTAACACAAGACATTCTACTGTACTGTTGGAGCTAGTAACACAATACATTCTACTGTACTGTTGGAGCTAGTAACACAATACATTCTACTGTACTGTTGGAGCTAGTAACACAAGACATTCTACTGTACTGTTGGAGCTAGTAACACAATACATTCTACTGTACTGTTGGAGCTAGTAACACAATACATTCTACTGTACTGTTGGAGCTAGTAACACAAGCATTTCACTGCACCTGCTATAACGCTTACAAATCTGTGTCCGTAACCAATAAACTTAGATTTGATTGGAATTTTCAGTGTGAGTTGTCCCGGACATCTAGCTGGGTACCATGGCTCCATCAAGCCTTTCATAGTAAACCCAGGAACTGACATTAACCCCTGCCATCCTCTCTGTGTTTTTCTCTCTTTCTTTCTTAGGACGGATGGCAGACGCTGGTCTCTGGCCTCACTTCCCTCCTCTGGATATGGCACTAACACACCCAGCTCCACCGTCTCAGTGAGTTTGTGTGTGTGTGTGTATCCCAGAAGAATCTCACACCCCTCCTAGTACAGTACATCTCTTCCCTCTGGTGCAGCCCAGCCCAGTCTCACCGTTAGTCTCACCTTTAATCTGACCGTTAATCTGACCATTAGTCTGACTGTTAGTCTCACTGTTAATCTGACTGTTAGTCTGACCGTTATTCTAACCGTTAGTCTCACCGTTAGTCTGACCGTTAATCTGACCGTTAGTCTGACCATTAGTCTGACTGTTAGTCTCACCGTTAATCTGACCGTTAATCTGACCATTAGTCTGACTGTTAGTCTCACCGTTAATCTGACCATTAGTCTGACTGTTAGTCTCACTGTTAATCTGACTGTTAGTCTGACCATTAGTCTGACTGTTAGTCTCACCGTTAATCTGACCGTTAGTCTGACTGTTAGTCTCACCGTTAATCTGACTGTTAGTCTCACCGTTAATCTGACTGTTAGTCTCACCGTTAGTCTGACCGTTAGTCTGACCGTTAATCTGACCATTAGTCTGACTGTTAGTCTGACTGTTAGTCTGACCGTTAGTCTCACCGCTAGTCTGACTGTTAGTCTCACCGTTAGTCTGACCGTTACTCATATTGTTAGTCTGACTGATGTCTGGCACATACAGCCTCTTCCTCATGTTGATGAAAAGCCTGAAGGCTTCCTGCTTACTCACCAGCTCAGAGGAGATGAAGTTGTTGTGCTCATATAACCTCATTATGGATTCAGGTTAAATTAGCTCTGAATATTTTTTATCTTACTCAAAGGAGCAACAATACATCCGTAACCCCTAATGTACAGTCTAAATGTTTAACAGACAATCATCCCCATTTAAAATTATCCAAAGTTTGTTCATTCACAACGGCCCAGTAGAGAGCAGAGCACACTACCTTAGCCAGGAGTTAACATTCACAGTAGCAGTTAGCCGCTGGGCTACTAGCTACCCGGCTCTTCTCCCCTTGTAATCCCTCCCTCCAGCAGTTAGCCGCTACTAGCTACTCAGCTCTTCTGCTCCTGTAATCCCTCCCTTAGCAGTTAGCTACTACTAGTTACTTGGCTCTTCTGCTCCTGTAATCCTCTTTCCAGCATTTAGCCACTACTAGCTACTTGACTCTCCTGCTCCTGTAATCCCTCTCTCCAGCAGTTAGCCGCTACTAGCTGCTCGGCTCTTCTACTCCTGTAATCCCTCCCTTTAGCAGTTACCCGTTACTAGCTACTTGGCTCTTCTGCTCCTGTAATCCCTCTCTCCAGCAGTTAGCCGCTACTAGCTACTTGACTCTCCTGCTCCTGTAATCCCTCTCTCCAGCAGTTAGCCCCTACTAGCTGCTCGGCTCTTCTACTCCTGTAATCCCTCCCTTTAGCAGTTACCCGTTACTAGCTACTTGGCTCTTCTGCTCTTGAAATCCCCCCTCCAGCAGTTAGCCGCTACTAGCTACTCAGCTCTTCTACTCCTGTAATCCCTCCCTTTAGCAGTTACCCGTTACTAGCTACATGGCTCTTCTGCTCTTGTAATCCCCACCTCCAGCAGTTAGCCCCTACTAGGTACATGGCTCTTCTGCTCTTGTAATCCCCCCTCCAGCAGTTAGCCCCTACTAGCTACTTGGCTCTATTGTTTTTGTAATCCCCCCCTCCAGCAGTTAGCCCCTACTAGCTACTTGGCTCTTCTGCTCTTGTAATCCCCCCCTCCAGCAGTTAGCCCCTACTAGCTACTTGGCTCTTCTGCTCTTGTAATCCCCCCCTCCAGCAGTTAGCCCCTACTAGCTACTTGGCTCTTCTGCTCTTGTAATCCCCCCCTCCAGCAGTTAGCCCCTACTAGCTACTTGGCTCTTCTGCTCTTGTAATCCCCCCCTCCAGCAGTTAGCCCCTACTAGCTACTTGGCTCTTCTGCTCTTGTAATCCCCCCTCCAGCAGTTAGCCCCTACTAGCTACTTGGCTCTATTGTTTTTGTAATCCCTCCCTCCAGCAGTAAGCCGCTACTTGGCTCTTCTGCTGCTGTAATCCCTCCTTTTAGCAGTTAGCCGCTACTAGTGCCCGGCTCTTCTGCCCTTGTAATCCCTCCCTCCCTCTCTGCTTCTCACAGTCATCCTGTTCATCCCAGGAGAAGCTGCACCAGCTGCCCTTCCAGCCCACGGCGGACGAGCTGCACTTCCTCACCAAGCACTTCAGCTCCGAGAGCATCACAGACGAGGATGAACGACACTCGCCCATGCGCCCCCGCTCACGCAGCCTCAGGTAGGACAGGACACCCAGAGACTCTTAACGATCATGTACCCAGTATACGGCCCAGTGCCCACCCTATACCCCAAGCCTCCCTATCTGTACACGGCAGACCACAGACAGAACTCACCTGACTGTCTGACTGGGTGGTAGTAGGGCTGCCTGTGTAACTGCAGTAAACAGAAAGGTATTAAACCTAAAGGCCTATATTTAACTGATAGTCAAAAAGGTCATTGACATGTGGCTTGGGAGTGATTGGAGCTCGGAACACAAGCATTTCGCTACACCCGCAATAACATCAGATAAATATATGTATGTGACCAATAAAATGTGATTTGATTTGACAGTGATCTCTTCACTGTGGTGTCTCTCACCTTTCTATCGACCCAGCCTACCTCAGTCTCCTCTGTCTCTACCCATCGCTCCCATTCCCTCTATCTTTCTCTCTCTCTCTCTCTGTCTATCTGTCTCTTTCAGTCTCTCCCTCTGTCACTCTCTCTGTTCTACAATTCTCTTTCTCTGTCTCTCCACCTCTTTCTCACACTCCATTTATCTCCCTCCCTGTCTCCCTTTCCTGTCTCTTTCTGTCTGCGTCTGTCAGTGTTTGGTCATTGCCAGAGGTTATCTATCTCAGTCAGTTTGTCTGTCTGTCACAGACTCTGCCTTCTGTGAGATCTGAGAGGGGCCAGTTCTGGTGTCATCTCAGCTGATGCCACCCTGTCCTGACATGACCTGCTGCTGCCAGTCTAAACCTCTCCTCTCCTTCCATCCTTCTGTGTGGATGAAGAACTCACTCTATCCTCATGAATGGAGAACAGAAATTGTCGCTTTTGGTATTATATGAGAGAAACACTTCATGAGGTTTGATGTTAAGACTGCAATATGACACAGAGAGAGGCCTAGCCCCTCAACTCCTACATTCTATAGTAGGCTGGGACAATATCCGTATCTTGATCATCTTCAGTATCATGGCAAGGAAACAAAACACAGAACAAAACAAACATCATTATGTTGTCATCCAGAATCAACTAGAGCACACAACACAATATGTTACACACAGCAGGTTTTTAAAGGACCAAAGTATTTAGTCTGCTTTGTGTTTTCATTTTTGCCATGGAAAAAATATTTGGATACTGGTATGGTCACAGCCCTTGATAGGCTGTATCTCTCTCTGAATGTACTCAGTATTGGATACTGGTATGGTCACAGCCCTAGATAGGCTGTATCTCTCTCTGAATGTACTCAGTATTGGATACTGGTATGGTCACAGCCCTAGATAGGCTGTATCTCTCTTTCTGAATGTACTCAGTATTGGATACTGGTATGGTCACAGCCCTAGATAGGCTGTATCTCTCTCTGAATGTACTCAGTATTGGATACTGGTATGGTCACAACCCTAGATAGGCTGTATCTCTCTCTGAATGTACTCAGTTTTGGCCTGCCTCAGTGTTTTCCCCAAGCACGTGGAGTAGCCAGACGAGCTCACCTGGGCTGGGGGGATAGTACAACAGCAGCTGTTGTACAATATCGTATAAAACTGCTGACATTCACAGGCTTCAAGCTTCCTTTTAAGAGGCATTTTCTCAGCTTTCTGCAATACAGATGTGATAGAAGAATGACGCTGGTGTTTAACATGGGCTTTGCTACTCAGAAAGCAGCAGTTGATTACTCCATTCTCAACACTTTGATTTAGTCAGTAGATCTAGATCAATGTCTTTGATATAGCTAGCATTTACACTACCAGTCAAACATTTAGACACCTACTCATTCAAGGGCTTTTCTTTATTTGTACTATTTTCTACCTCGTAGAATAATAGTAAAGACATCAAAACTATGAAATAACACATATGGAATCATATAGTAACCAAAAAAGTGTTAAACAAATCAAAATATATTTTATATTTGAGATTCTCTGCGGTCCAACTCATCCCAAACCATCTCAATTGGGTTGAGGTCGGGTGATTGTGGAGGCCAGGTCATCTGATGCAGCACTCCATCACTTTCCTTATTGGTCAAATAGCCCTTACACCGCCTGGTGTGTTGGGTCATTGTCCTGTTGAAATACAAATGCTGGTTAAGTGTGCCTGTTCACAAATGCTCTCCATCCAACCTCACTGAGCTCGAGCTGTTTTGCAAGGAGGAATGGGAAAAAATTTCAGTCTCTCGATGTGCAAAACGGATAGAGACATACCCCAAGCGACTTACAGCTGTAATCGCAGCAAAAGGTGGCGCTACAAAGTATTAACTTAAGGGGGCTGAATAATTTTGCACGCCCAATTTTTCAGTTTTTGATTTGTTAAAAAAGTTTGAACTATCCAATAAATGTCGTTCCACTTCATGATTGTGTCCCACTTGTTGTTGATTCTTCACAAAAAAATACAGTTTTATATCTTTATGTTTGAAGCCTGAAATGTGGCAAAAGGTCGCAAAGTTCAAGGGGGCTGAATACTTTCGCAAGGCACTGTATTTGGGCTGCAATTTCTGAGGCTGATAACTCTAATGAACATATCGTCTGCAGCAGAGGTCACTCTGGGTCTTCCTTCCCTGTGGCGGTCCCTGTGAGTTTCATCATAGCGCTTGATGGTATTTGCAACTGCACTTGAATACATTTTTCCGGATTGACTGACCTTTGTGTCTTAAAGTAATGATGGACTGTTGTTTCTCTTTGCTTATTTGAGCTGTTCTTGACATAATATCGACTTGGTCTTTTACCAAATAGGGCTATCTTCTGTATACCACTCCTACCTTGTCACAATACAACTGATATGCTTAAACACATTAAGAAGGAAATAAATTCCACAAATTATCTTTTAACAAGGCACACCTGTTAATTGAAATGTATTCCAGGTGACTACCTCATGACACTGGTTGAGAGAATGCCAAGAGTGTGCAAAGCTGTCATCAACACAAAGGGTGGCGGCTTTGAAGAATCTCAAATATAAAATATATTTTGATTTGTTTAACACTTTTTTTGGTTACTACATGATTCCATATGTGTTATTTCATAGTTTTGATGTCTTCACTATTATTCTACAATGTAAAAAATAAAGAAAAACCCTGGAATGAGTATGTGCGTCCAAACTTTTGATTGGAACTGTATATCAATATCTTTGAAAATACCATATAGGTATCATTAGCTTTTAAAACAATTCAATTCAACAATTCTTTTATCCTATTTTGGACCAGTGAGGCAATCTCTCCACTAGCCTACCTATTGTTCCTGCTGTGAGGAGGATTCACCATCTTCATCGAATGTTTTCATAATTTATCTAACAGTTTGCAAATTAGGGAGCCAAATGAAAGCTCTCTTACCAATGCAAATCGGTAAGCTACTGACGAGTCACTCACTTTAACGTGTCTGGCAAGTCCTGATGGACTTCATATTGAAAATAGAAACCAGATCTTTTGTTTACTTGTCCCGATGCGATACACTGGACTAGAGGTCGACCGATTATGATTTTTCAACGCCGATACCGATTATTGGAGGACCAAAAAAAAGCCGAAACCGATTAATCGGTCGTTTTTTTTTAATGTATTTGTAATAATGACAATTACAACAATACTGAATGAACACTTATTTTAACTTAATATAATACATAAATCAAATCAATTTAGCCTCAAATAAATAATGAAACATGTTCAATTTGGTTTAAATAATGCAAAAACAAAGTGTTGGAGAAGAAAGTACAAGTGCAACATGTGCCATGTAAGAAAGCTAACGTTTCAGTTCCTTGCCCATAACATGAGAACATATGAAAGCTGGTGGTTCCTTTTAACATGAGTCTTCAATATTCCCAGGTAAGAAGTTTTAGGTTGTATTGTATTGTATTGTATTATTATAGGAATTATAGGACTATTATAGGAATTATAGGACTATTTCTCTCTATACCATTTGTATTTCATATACCTTTGGCTATTGGATGTTCTTATAGGCACTTTAGTATTGCCAATGTAACAGTATAGCATCCCTCTCCTCGCTGCTACCTGGGCTCGAACCAGGAACACATCGACAACAGCCACCCTCGAAGCAGCGTTACCCATGCAGAGCAAGGGGAACAACTACTCCAAGTCTCAGAGTGAGTGATGTTTGAAACGCTATTAGCGCGCACCCCACTAACTAGCTAGCCATTTCACATCGGTTACACCAGCTTAATCTCGGGAGTTGATAGGCTTAAAGTCATAAACAGCGCAGTGCTTGAAGCATTGCGAAGAGCTGCTGGCAAAACACACGAAAGTGCTGTTTGAATGAATGCTTACGAGCCTGCTGCTGTTTACCATCGCTCAGTCAGACTGCTCTTTCAAATCATAGACTTAATTATAACATAATAACACGCAGAAATATGAGCCTTAGGTCATTAATATGGTCGAATCCGGAAACTATAATTTCGAAAACAAAACGTTTATTCTTTCAGTGAAATACGGAACTGTTCCGTATTTTATATAACGGGTGGCATCCCGAAGTCTAAATATTGCTGTTACATTGTACAACCTTCAATGTTATGTCATAATTATGTACAATTCTGGCAAATTAGTTCGCAATGAGCCAGGCGGCCCAAACTGTTGCATATACCCTGACTCTGTGTGCAATGAACGCAAGAGAAGTGACACAATTTCACCTAGTTAATATTGCCTGCTAACCTGGATTTCTTTTAGCTAAATATGCAAGTTTAAAAAATATATACTTGTGTATTGATTTTAAGAAAGGCATTGATGTTTATGGTTAGGTACACGTTGGAGCAACGACAGTCCTTTTTCGCGAATGCGCACCGCATCGATTATATGCAACGCAGGACACGCTAGATAAACTAGTAATGTCATCAACCATTTATGATTGATTGATTGTAATTTAATAAGATAAGTTTAATGCTAGCTAGCAACTTACCTTGGCTTCTTACTGCATTCACGTAACAGCCAGGCTCCTCATGAGGCAGGTGGTTAGAGCGTTGGACTAATTAACCGTAAGGTTGCAAGATTGAGTCCCTGAGCTGACAAGGTAAAAATCTGTCGTTCTGCCCCTGAACAAGGCCGTCATTGAAAATAAGAATGTGTTCTTAACTAACTTGCCTCCTTAAATAAAGTTGTAAAAAATATATATATATAAAAATAAAAATACATTTAAATCGGCAAAATCGGAGTCCAAAAATACAGATTTCCGATTGTTATGAAGACTTGAAATTGGCCATTCTGATTAATCGGTTGACCTCTACACTGGACATATAACTACTTGTATGATTTATGAATGGGAAGGATACATGAGATCGACTTGATTCAGTCAGTTCAACACCTTTTATAAATAAGCTCAGTGAATAGATTGACGGGCAGGTAAATGTTGAACTGGAATGTAAAAATGCACTGGCCCGACACATGGACCCTGGGCCATCGTTAATGTCAGACCCTGCATGTGAAAGAAAATCAAGGAATGTGCCAGAAAACAATTGGCGGAGTGGATTATATGGTATAATGCATTCATTATATGGTATGTGCAAATTCATTCACATTATATTGGACCTGCAAATTCATGCTCTCTTTCTCCATGTAAAGAAATTAGACTTGCAACCAAATTCTAGCGGGAGAGGGCTCTGTATACTTTTTTAAATCCATTTTTTTTTTTGTAGCGAATTGAAAAGTAGCCTAGTTAATTTAAGTGGAAAAAAGTACCTGGCTTGAAAATTAGTCTGTATCGGCTGTTTTGCCCGACAGCCAGCGCTAGTGGAAAACACTGCCTGCCTTTCAGGCCAGCTAGCAGTATTAGATCTATGAATATTAGATGAGCTAGCAAGGTGTGAGAAAGAAGATCATTACCAGCCCTTTACAAATGGCTCTTTCTGCTGTATGACTGTACTATATAATCATCTGAGGAGAGATAGAGAGAGAGATGGGAAGAGAGGGGGTGAATGGAAGGGGAGAGATGGGAAGAGAGGGGGTGAATGGTAGGGGAGAGATGGGAAGAGAGGGGGTGAATGGTAGGGGAGAGATCGAGAGAGATGGGAAGAGAGGGGGTGAATGGTAGGGGAGAGATAGAGAGAGAGATGGGAAGAGATGAGGTGAATGGTAGGGGAGAGAGAGAGAGATGGGAAGAGAGGGGGTGAATGGTAGGGGAGAGAGAGAGATGGGAAGAGAGGGGGTGAATGGTAGGGGAGAGAGAGAGAGATGGGAAGAGAGGGGGTGAATGGTAGGGGAGAGATAGAGAGAGAGAAATGGGAAGAGAGGGGGTGAATGGTAGGGGAGAGATAGAGAGAGAGAGATGGGAAGAGAGGGGGTGAATGGTAGTGGAGAGATTGAGGCTTTAGAGGAGAGCGGGATGAAGGGGTGGGCTTGAATAAGGGTGATTGCTATGGTAAGCGAGAGAAAGGGTGCTGGAAAGAGAGTGGTAAAGTGAACAAAGCAGATGAGGTGAGGGAGAGCGAGTGAAAGAGAGAGAGTGGTAAAGTGAACGATGCAGATGAGGTGAGGGAGAGCGAGTGAAAGAGAGAGAGTGGTAAAGTGAACGATGCAGATGAGGTGAGGGAGAGCGAGTGAAAGAGAGAGAGTGGTAAAGTGAACGATGCAGATGAGGTGAGGGAGAGCGAGTGAAAGAGAGAGAGTGGTAAAGTGAACGATCCAGATGAGGTGAGGGAGAGCGAGTGAAAGAGAGAGAGTGGTAAAGTGGACGATGCAGATGAGGTGAGGGAGAGCGAGTGAAGGAGAGAGAGTGGTAAAGTGAACGATCCAGATGAGGTGAGGGAGAGCGAGTGAAAGAGAGAGAGCGCGTGAACCGGAGGGAGAGAGAGAGAAAATGATGAGTCTCAGACCAGCTAATTATGATTAGAGAAATAAAGAAGGAAGCAATCATATGCTAATTTCATGGCCTTATTATCTGCCATACTGAAAGTGATGACAGCTGTGGTTCTTCTACTGTCCTTCCTCTCTCTGTCTCACCCCTCACTCATTCTTCAGAAGTTGTAGAAATGAGCTCAACATGTTCATCCATCGTAGGTTTGTCATATCCAGCTGTGGGTCCTGTTATAATGAACAGCACAGAGCCATATAGCCTCACAGACAGACACACACACAGAGACAGACACACAGACCCTTCATTTTGGGTGTACCCCTATTGAATCTACAGTATTATCCATATTATTATAGTCTCATCCAACGGGGCTCTGAGGCATTTACGTTACCCCCTCCTCACACACAGACACACACACACCTTCCTGCCTCTCACACAGACTGCCACCCCCTCCTTTTCTCTGTCACACTCAATTAGGTTCTTCATTTCCCCAGTTGCCCTCCTCACTGGTGTTATGCCAATCTTACCCCCTCTCTCTTTTCTCTCCCCCTCTTACTCTCTAAATCACTTCATTTATCATCTTTCTCTCTGATTCACTTCATTTATCATCTTACTCTCTGATTCACTTCATTTATCATCTTACTCTCTGATTCACTTCATTTATCATCTTTCTCTCTGATTCACTTCATGTATCATCTTTCTCTCTGATTCACTTCATGTATCATCTTACTCTCTGATTCACTTCATTTATCATCTTTCTCTCTGATTCACTTCATTTATCATCTTTCTCTCTGATTCACTTCATGTATCATCTTACTCTCTGATTCACTTCATGTATCATCTTACTCTCTGATTCACTTCATTTATCATCTTTCTCTCTGATTCACTTCATGTATCATCTTTCTCTCTGATTCACTTCATTTATCATCTTTCTCTCTGATTCACTTCATGTATCATCTTACTCTCTGATTCACTTCATGTATCATCTTTCTCTCTGATTCACTTCATTTATCATCTTTCTCTCTGATTCACTTCATGTATCATCTTTCTCTCTGATTCACTTCATGTATCATCTTACTCTCTGATTCACTTCATTTATCATCATATTCCCCCCTGACTTTTTCTTTTGAGCACCATTTTCATGTAATCTGACGTCAGTGTTTTAAATAAGCTCACACACCATTTCACACGTTTTAAAACCCTCACTCTTACAGCCACAGTGCTGTGCTACATCAGTGGTTCCCAACCCAGGTCCTCCAGTACCCCCAACAGCACACCTGATTCAACTCGTCAACCAATCATCAAGCCCTCAGTCAGTTGAATCAGGTGTGTTTGGCCAGGGCTTCAACAAACCTGTGTTTTGGGTACTGGACTATATAAACAGGATACAATGCTCCTGAAACAGTTCATGCTGATGTAAAAAAAAATATAAGATTTTTAAATACATTTAATTGGTTAACACAGGCTTTTACTGTAGATACAAAGCTTCAGACACAACTATTTCCTCCCACAAGTTAATGAGAGTCTGTGTTCAAGGTCGTTTCTCAAATGATTATGAAATATTTTTTTGAGAATGGCCCGAAGGTGATTTTGATGTTCCGTTATGGGAGAAATATTTCATTTTCGAATGAGCCTTTGTCTGATGTTATTCATTCTCAGGACCTTCGGGATTCTATTAGCAGCTTGTTTGATGTGAGCTTTATTCAATAACGCCACAAATCACTCAAAGACACTCCACTCTCACACAACGGAAGGGGGGTGGGTGAAAATATCCTGTTTGAGTATTTATGACTCAGCCTCTGGCTATGCATCAATCTCTGTCAGAGCTAACCTTTGGTTACCGTGGCAGCAGTGATTGTGGTTCTGAGTGAAGTGTTTTATATAAAAAGACAGGTGTGTGTGTGTGTGTGTGTGTGTGTGGCAGGACTCAGAGCTGAGAATATTCCTCCTCAGTTTGTTTTGATGATTGACATATATTTATTATATATACAGTGCCTTGCGAAAGTATTCGGCCCCCTTGAACTTTGCGACCTTTTGCCACATTTCAGGCTTCAAACATAAAGATATAAAACTGTATTTTTTTGTGAAGAATCAACAACAAGTGGGACACAATCATGAAGTGGAACGACATTTATTGGATATTTAAAACTTTTTTAACAAATCAAAAACTGAAAAATTGGGCGTGCAAAATTATTCAGCCCCTTTACTTTCAGTGCAGTAAACTCTCTCCAGAAGTTCAGTGAGGATCTCTGAATGATCCAATGTTGACCTAAATGACTAATGATGATAAATACAATCCACCTGTGTGTAATCAAGCCCTCTCCTGTACTCCCTGTTCACCCATGACTCAATCATCAAGTTTGCAGACGACACTACAGTGGTAGGTTTGATTACCAACAACAACGAGACGGCTTACAGGGAGGAGGTGAGGGCCCTCGGAGTGTGGTGTCAGGAAAATAACCTCACACTCAACAAAGGAGATGATCGTGGACTTCAGGAAACCGCAGAGTGAGCACCCCCCTATCCACATCGACAGGACAGTAGTGGAGAGGGTTTTAAGTTCCTCGGCGTACACATCACGGACAAACTGAATTGGTCCACCCACACAGACAGCGTGGGGAAGAAGGCGCAGCAGCGCCTCTTCAACCTCAGGAGGCTGAAGAAATTTGGCTTGTCACCAAAAGCACACAAACTTTTACAGATGCACAATCGAGAGCATCCTGTCGGGCTGTATCACCGCCTGGTACGGCAACTGCTCCACTTACATTGAGTGGCTGCTGCTAACATACTGACTCAACTCCAGCCACTTTAATAATGGAAAAATTGATGTAAAAATGTATCACTAGCCACTTTAAACAATGCCACTTTTATGTTTACATACCCTACATTACTCATCTCATATGTATATACTGTACTCGATACCATCTACCG